>NC_091327.1:27425894-27725894 GCF_038502225.1 Cherax quadricarinatus
AATACCTTCCCACTCTTCATTCATTGTAAAATTACCACTTATTGAACAGCGAAGTAGGATCGCAACCGGTTCCTCGCAATATATTCTTAGGACCGGATTTACTACGTGTACCACCGGATGTTTCAACGTAAAAGTTACTGTAATTCTCAACTTAACAAGCAACCAGTGGCCGGCAACCTGAAGTTAGTAAATCTTTTCTCAAGATTCAGCAATCATTTTTATCTTCATTTTGTGTCAGAGCTGAGAGGAAACGAAGGTATGCAGCGCTGAAGGTGTGGCGTGGGTCAGCGCTGAAGGTGTGGCGTGGGTCAGCCTCATGCCTCCAGCCAGACAGCTTTTTGGTGTGGTAAATTTCTAGTACATATGACTTTCGTTTACATCTGTGTGAAGTGAAGGTGACCGTGGAGGGGAATGCTGTGAGATGATGCAGCCTGTGTCATGAGTAAGACATGCGCAATACTTTGAGATCTTTGTTTCCACAACGTTTCGCCTGCGCAGCAGGCTTCTTCAGTCGAATACAGTAGTGAGTAATACAGTGAAAACAGTTAAAGGGATTGAGGTGTTCAGTCCCTCAGTCCTTCATCTACTTGTCTGGACAGTATACCAAAAATTAATATATATATATATATATATATATATATATATATATATATATATATATATATATATATATATATATATATATATATATATATATATACGTATATGGCATGACATATACATATATATATCGTGCTGAATAGGTAAAACTTGCGATTTTGGCTTAAATAGCAACTCTTTTCTTGCCGAATAAGACAAGCGAAAATTTGTGTATGCAGTAATTTCGCATAGATCATTCTGAACCTAACGAAAAAAATATATTTCATTGTGTTTGTTTATTATTAAATTATTGTAAACTTATCTAAAATATATTTAGTTGGATTAGGATAATTAAATTGCGCTTGTTATAATAAGGTTAGGTAAGTTTTCTAAGATTCTTTTGGTACATAATTATTAGTTTTTACATTAACATAAATGAAAAATTATATCTTTAAACGTATAAGACAAAATTTTAGAAAGGACATAATATTAAATGAGTTCTTGCTAGTTGACCAATTTTGCCTATTCGGCACCACACACACACACACACACACACACACACACACACACACACACACACACACACACACACACACACACACACACACACACACAAACATACACACACACACACACACACACACACACACACACACACACATACACACACACACATACACACACACAAACATAGTATAAAAGGGGGGACTACACAGGTATGAGGAACTTCCTGCGGGAGGTTCAGTGGGACAGAGAACTGGTAGAAAAGTCAGTGAACGAAATGATGGAATATATAACAACAGAATCAATGGGAAGACCAAAGTGAGTCCTTGGTTTACCCAAAGTTGTAAGGAGGCAAAAACTAAGTGTAACAGAGAATGGAAGAGGTACAGAAGGCAAAGGACCCAGGAAAATAAGGAGGTCAGTCGAAGAGCCAGAAACGAGTATGCACAGATAAGGAGGGAGGCCCAGCGACAGTATGAAAACGACATAGCATCAAAAGTCAAGTCTGACCCGAAACTGGTGTATAGCCACACTAGGAGAAAGACAACAGTGAAAGACAAGGTGATCAGGCTGAGGAAAGAAGGTGGGGAGCTCACACGAAACGATCAAGAGGTATGTGAGGAGCTCAACAAGAGATTTAAGGAAGTATTTACTGTGGAGACAAGAAGACCTCTGGGAGGACAGGACAGAGGGGGACACCAACAACGAATACACCAACAAGAGCTGGATGACATACACACAACTGAGGAGGAGGTGAAGAAGCTGCTGAGTGACCTTGATACCTCAAAGGCAATAGGACCGGACATCTCCTCATGAGTCCTTAGAGAGGGAGCAGAAATGCTGTGTGTCCCATTAACCACAATCCTCAAGACATCCCTTGAAACTGGACAACTACCTGAGGTATGGAAGACGGCAAATGTAGTTCCCATTTTTAAAAAAGGAGACAGGAAAGAGGCGCTAAACTACAGACCAGAATCACTGACGTGTATAGTATGCAGAGTCATGGAGAAGATTATCAGGAGGAGAGCGGTAGAGCACCTGGAAAGCAACAAAAGTATAAATGACAACCAGCACGGTTTCATGGAAGGCAGATCCTGTGTCATAAACCTTCTGGAGTTTTATGACAAAGTAACAGAAGTAAGAGACGAGAGAGAGGGGTGGGTTGAATGTATCTTCTTGGACTGCAAGAAGGCCTTCGACACAGTTCCTCACAAGAGATTAGTGCAGAAACTAGAGGATCAGGCGCGTATAACGGGAAGGGCACTTCAGTGGATCAGAGAATACCTAACAGGGAGGCAACAACGAGTCATGGTGTGTGATGAGGTATCACAGTGGGCACCTGTGACGAGCGGGGTCCCACAGGGGTCGGTCCTAGGACCAGTGCTATTTTTGGTATACGTGAATGACATGATGGAAGGGATAGACTCAGAGGTGTCCCTGTTCGCAGATGATGTGAAGTTAATGAGGAGAATTAAATCAGATGAGGATCAGGCAGTCCTTCAAAGAGACCTGGACAGGCTGGACACGTGGTCCAGCAACTGGCTTCTCGAATTCAACCCTGGCAAATGCAAAGTCATGAAGATTGGAGAAGGGCAAAGAAGACCGCACACGGAATATAGGCTAGGTGGCCAACGACTGCAAACCTCGCTCAAGGAGAAAGATCTTGGGATGAATATAACACTGAGCGCGTCTCGGGAAGCACACATCAACCAGATAACTGCTGCAGCATATGGGCGCCTGGCAAACCTTGGATTAGCATTCCGATACCTAAGCAAGGAATCTTTCAAGACACTGTACACCGTGTACGTCAGGCCCATACTGGAGTATGTAGCACCAGTTTGGAACCCGCACCGGGTCAAGCACGTTAAGAAATTAGAGAAAGTGCAATGGTTTGCGACAAGGTTAGTTCCAGAGCTAAGGGGAATGTCCTACGAAGAAAGGTTAAGGGAAATCGGCCTGACGACACTGGATGACAGGAGGGATAGGGGAGACATGATAACGACATACAAAATACTGCGTGGAATAGACAAGTTGGACAGAGACAAGACGTTCCAGAGAGGGGACACAGAAACAAGGAGTCACTCTTGGAAGCTGAAGACTCAGATGAGTCACAGGGATGTTAGGAAGCAGTTCTTCAGTTACAGAGTGGTCAGGAAGTGGAACGTCTGGCGAGCGATGTTGTGGAGGCAGGTACCATACATAGCTTTAAGACGAGGTATGATAAAGCTCATGGAGCAGGGAGAGAGAGGACCTAGTAGCGTTCAGTGAAGAGGCGGGACCAGGAGCTGAGTATCGACCCCTGCAACTACAATTAGGTGAGTACACACACACACACACACACACACACACACGCGCACACGCACACACACACACACACACACACACACACACACACACACACACACACACACACACACACACACATACACACACAAGCATACACACACACACACACACACACACACACACACACACACACACACACACACACACACACACACACACACACACACACACACATACCGTTAGGTATGACGGCTTGGTGAAACACTTGGCTTTCTTTAATGGCTTTGTCGATCCAATACAGAAAAGAATGGTGAAAGATGAGGAAGTTCGAGGCAGCCAGTCCATCAACTTGGATTCGATGTGTTCAGTCCATCAGTCTTGATGGACTGAACACTGGTTGTCATACACAGTGCCAGGTAGCAGGAGTAACTACACAGAATAAACCCGAGTTACGACTCAAACGGCGTGTTAAAGTTGACCTGTAGAGTTTTTCCAGATTCCTTGTGTCATGAATAAATGAGACCGAAGAGGTATAAAAAAAATTTCACTTAGGGACTCTAAGGGACCCTCCCTATAAAATCACAGACTTCCATTGTTACACATCTTTTAACAACCAGATAAGATAAAGACGTAAATGGACAAGGAATCATATTTTACCACTATTTTTATTAGTAACTCTATCTGAAGCACATAATGTCCTCAAATGTCCCCCAAAAAGTATGATTTTGTATTTCCATCCTAGCTGCTGAATTACAGGCGTAAACATTGAAAAATGTTTCAAAAGCTTTTTACAGTGTTTTATTAGCTAACAACTGAGATCATAATGATCATCTTAAATTGACATATAGTGGAGTAAGATTAAGTAATACGTTCATGTCTGACCACTGAATCACAACTGAATCACAACTCAGGTTTACTCTGTATATTCACGCTCACTACGTTAACAATGTTAGGGAGTTTGGCTTGATTTTATTTTGGTTATTAATGTTTCGGTAGGTTAGGCTAACTTTGATTTGGAATGATTTGGTTTCATTTAGTTTGGTTCGGTTAAGTTATATGTCACGTAGGTCCATATTTCTCAAACTAGTATAATGTAGGCTATGTGCGAATACTATTGTACTACTATAGCTTTAGGTATTTGATGAGATCCTTTGTGCAAGTCGAACGTTTTGGACAAGTCACACTGTAACTTGTCAACGGTCCAACTCGGACAGAAACATCTCTCTCTCAAATGCTGGTTTCTTCACAGAATCAAATATCACGGTACTGTGACATTTTATTCTATAAAGGGGTTACCCTCCACAGCCCTCTGTAAATATCTGTAAGAAACTCTAACTTTCAGTACTGTACTGTTACTTCTGCTACAACTATGATTGCTTCAAATGCTGTAAAAGTTATGACTGCTTCTTTCTCTTTCTATTGTAAAGAATAATCTTTGCATAATTCACTCATACTCTTCCGTACCTCATTTTGGGATGGTCATTTTGGTCTCATTTACAAGCTAATAAAATGTAAAATGTTTGTTTTGAAGAATTATTAAATAAATATGCCTGTATATTTGTGACTTGGATGGGAATATCTATCTATCATAATTTTCTCGAGAACTTTTGCAGTTCTGGTGCATTTATCGATAAAACAAACAGTAATGTAATCTGATTCTTTATTCCTTAAACCATATGAAATGATGAATTATTCGTTGTGTCTTGGTTTCTAAACATGGGGGCATATGATTTACATAAGCCTAGCTGGTTTCAGAGGGATCCCTTGGAGACCCTAAAGGATTTACCCGAAAGGATTTTTTTGTCCCCCTTTGAAATTGATTATTCATGACTCAAGGATTCTGGAAAACATAGGTATACTTTAACACGTCGTTTGCATTACGATGTGAGTGAGTCACCTCTACTACAGAACTAACATGAAGAATTAGTAGGCTATATTAACGTCATTAGAATATTTTAAAAATCCTACCCTCATTTTACGCAATACGGTTTCAGTACACTGTTTGTACGAGGGTTTTATCTCATTATACATAAAAACTCTTCACATTCCTCAGAAAATTCTTAGTTGAGACAAGAGCTAGACATGAATTAATTATCTGATAATCATTCACTATGCAAATTTCTTTACGATCACTTACATATTTCCACTTTATTCCTAAAACACTATTTACCTCTTGTGCAAAACATGCAGTAAGTGCAAAAAGTCTTTTCCATCTTGGATCATAATAATAATTTAAACACATGTGCAACATTTGGATACCTTTATTGTTAAAACGTTTCGCCTATGCGGTAGACTTCATCAGTCAAATACGAAGGAGAATGTATTGAAGACAGCTCCACCTCAAACTATTTCTCCAAGACTCACGAAATCGTAATGATACGATTGCAAATAAACCATACCCCGGCCGGGATTGAACCCGCGGTCAGAGAGTCTCAAAACTCCAGCCCGTCGCGTTATCCACTAGACCAGCTAGCCACAATAAGATTCGTCCAACTAGGTATATTTCTAGTTGGACGAATCTTATTGTGGCTAGCTGGTCTAGTGGCTAACGCGACGGGCTGGAGTTTTGAGACTCTCTGACCGCGGGTTCAATCCCGACCGGGGTATGGTTTATTTCTCCAAGATTGATGGACTGATTATTTCATTTTTCCGTCGCCATTTGCTTTGATGTCTACAGTACATTACCCTTCTGTATTTGACTGATGAAGCCTACTCCGCAGGCGAAACATTTTAACAATAAAGATACCCAACTGTTGCACATGTATCTTACACATTTTAGTTACTTTATACCATTTTCAACAAGGATAATAATAGTAGTTATATCACTCTTCCTAAGATGTAAATGAAGTCTGCATCTAAATGAATATTCAGAGTAACTAAGTTCTTTCTCGCTTACTAAATAACTAATTTTTGGGTTGTCGGATTTTTCAGTTCAGTCTTCGAGTATTATCTAAGTTGGATCTTTAAGCATATTCTCTTTTGTTAGGTGCTATTGCAGTGCATAATTGTCGTTAATATTCACTATCTTTGATATATATTATAACGTCATAGAATCACTAACAAGCACATTTTCTGAAGTTTTAAGATGGCTAATACAAATAAGTAGGAAAATCTTCAAAGCAAAACGAGGCTAGCGACTTGAAAAAAAAATAGAGTCAGAAAACACGATCTTGATAATACAAGATACTTCGAGGGTTTGTCATAAACGCAAGTGACAGACTATGAAACACTAGGCACAGGGATGAGGGGAGCATAAATAGAAGATAAAGAAAATACGAATGAATTAAAGAGATGTTTCTCTAACTGTGATGAATTGTTAAAAAGCCGAATGAGATAGATGATGAGGTAGTGGAAACAAACCACTGTTTTTTTTCAGAACCTGGGCCGAAATGCATTAGCCAGTTCAAGGCTGAGAGACAGGTCGAGGAGCTGAAACTCAACCCACACAAGCACATCACTGTGAGCTCACAAACATGCACCCGCCCAACAAACTAACTTATCCCAAAAGAGTGTAATGATATACCGAAGGACGTCACGGAGAATGAAGATACCATCAAATGATCTCTTACTGGGAGGCGGAGGAGCATGATCAAGAAATATTGAGAAACCTTCTGCTCGACTATAATTATACTCCCTTGATCGCCGGTAATGGTAATGGTAATCAGCGATCAAGGTGATTTGCTGCACCTTCTGCCAAGTTAAAGTCTGCCCCTGAACTTTGATGGGAGATTGTGTAAGCCATTTGCATATCAGAGGTGAAATTTCAGTTCGTGAGAATCTGGTTCAGGCCTTCGGGGTAACTCACCACCATAAACTGTCTTCAGTATTAACCACATTCATAAATTGGGACGAGAGCGCTTTTAAGGGAGCAGTAATCATCGAATTTTCATCCTAGCGGTTTGTCTTCATCTGGATGGTTCCGAGGATCATCGTCCACCTCGTCGGGTTCACATACCAGGTCACCTTTTTGGGTTTGTAACCTTAGGTTTAAAAAGGGATAGCATTCATTATATGATGTTTAGCCCACTGTGGGAATTTATCATTCAGTGGGACTTCATCACCTACAGTGTACTTTATGACCCGCAGTGGGAAATTATAACCCACAGTGGGACATTATCACCCACAGTGGTACTTAATCACTCACAGTGGGACTTTATCACCCACAGTTAGTCAAGTGTTATGAACGGCAGCTTGGAGGGCGGCAGTATACTTTAGAGAGGACTAAATTTGCTATGATATGCGTTACGATAACAGCGCCAGGATAACACCTGTTAAACTCCGCTAGGATAACATCTGTTAAACTGTTAAAATAACTTTGCAACAAAAAAGGACAATGTGATGTTATGGACAGGAAATAATGGAAATTGTACGGAATCCAGGTAGACGGAGATGATACCAGTTAGACGGAGGAATTGTCCTTGAGACGGAGATTTCGGTTATTAGACGGAGGTGTCGTCAAACAGACTTCACTCGTCAATATTCGTAGGTGTCACCAGTAGACGAGGTATTATCAACAGCCGGAGATGTAGCCAGTAGACGTATGGGATATCAATAGACGGACTTTACATCAGTGTTGTCAAAAGGATAAAACTTAGAACGCTGATCCAGGAGAAGGACATTGAGGCATCGAAGAAAACCCTGCAGGCATCGACATCACAACTAAAGACAGAGATAGAGACCTGAAGATGGTGAAAAAAAGAAGTGCAAACATACAAAAAAATATCTAAAAACAGAGAAGACGGCGAAAAAAAAGCCCTGAAAACAGAGAAAACGTACCAATCTATCCCACTGAGCCTGAAAGAAGACCTGGAGACGTCGAGGACCACACTGGTTATGTTTACACTTCTCAAAGGAGAGCCAAAATGGGTGAGAGGTCAGTTGGACCTTCTGAGCTCTTGAGGTCAGAAAGGTCCAACTTCAGGTTGACAACCTGAAGTTTCCAACTGACCTCTCAGTTAATGTAACTCTTTGTTAGCTGACAACCCTAGCCCACAAGTAAGGTAAGAAGACATTATGTGCAAAACCAACCTTTATTCGCATCCTACGCTTCGCTCTGAGTCAAGCCTTACCAATGACTTGATAAAGCTCTACTGAAAGCGATACGTAGTCTGTAAGTGTTTGTTTTGCAACAGTGTCTATATGCCATAATGCAACTGCAGCTCCGGGAAGCAGGATAAATCTGCAGTGAAGAAATGAGGTCATAATAGAAAAAGACCTTGGCAGCTCCCCCTAATGTAAATGTCAGGCAGGTCAACGGGGGTAAGAAGGAGGCGGAGGTCACTCTTAGAGAGAGTGACTAATTTTATGCAGTAAGTCTTCTGGCAAGGTTCCTTCATGAGTTGACAGCAATATTTTGAGGGAGAAAAATGACCGTAGACACTAAGAGATTCGTGCGTGTCGAGAGCAGAATGAGCTGTTACGCAGGCAATAAGCCTGACATTGTAATCAGTGATGAGACTGGCACTATAACAGTGACGACCCTGGCACTATAACAGTGATAAGCCTAGCACTATAACAGTGACAAACCTGGCACTAAAACAAGCGTCATTAGAATAATGGTATACAATATCGACGCAGTGAGGAAATAAAATACCTAATTGTTGCACTTGCGTTGCACATGTGTGTAATTCCTCACCTTGTCGGAATTGTATACAATTCCTTTAATGCTACTTATCCGACTCAGCAAAAACCATGAAATCTTGGTACAGAGGATATCTCCTGCAACCAAATTGCTAAGCACTGGTCCAACTCATGGACATGACCTACTTCCACTAGTGGAAGACATCAATATATCAGTATTGCATATCGGTGCTTTAACGCTCCCACTAGTGTGTCTCGCCCACCTGTGACATGACTTCAACTGCCGTACCTCCCCTGACTCTAGTATATAAGAGTTCATTCACATTCAACAAGACTAAGGTACTGGACGGTGGGACTGATTACCTAAATTTACTGCCTTCGCATATCATCGCCGTATTGAACTGATAAAGTCATTGGTGGGCAAAACGTCTTCAAATAAATATACCCAGATGTTGCACATGTCTATTTCCTCACTATAACCAGTGACGAGTCTGGCACTATAACAAGTGGCGAACTTGTCACTATAATAAGTGAGAAGCTTGGCATTATAACCAATAACCAGCCTGGCACTATACCCAGTGTCCAGCCTGGGACTATAACAACATAATAAAGTTGGCATTATTACAGTGAAAAGCGCCTTGCACTATAACTACTATCACTGACCAGTGTCGCCCTTGTCACTATAATCAGTGACAAGCCTAATACCAGTGAGGAGCCACTAGCAGCAGCTTCTGGAAATTCTTCGTCCTTCCTAATTGGCAAGTTGTCCACATCGCCTCAAGAACAGGCTTTTCACGTCTCTTCTTTTAATGCTGTTCATCTTGTCCATTTTTGTTCAGCTGTTCTATTATCGCTGTTCATCTGTTCTGTTAGTAATGTTCATTTGTTTTTCAGTGCTCTTCGTCTCTTCTATTCGTTTTGTTCATAAGTATGTTCTATATGGAATTATATTTTCCATGTAATAAAAAGAGTATTGTTCACGTTTTGAACATTTGTTCTCTTGTTCTACAATGAATAGTTTTCCAGTGTTCTTCACTGGGTGGTGTTCCAATCTTCTTCACCGTCTGGCGTTCTTTTGTTCTTCAGAGCGGTGCTCCAATGTTCTTCAGTGAGTAGTGTTCCGCTGTTATTCACTGAGTAGTATTCTACTGTTATTCACTGAGTGGCGTTCCAGTGTTCTTCAATGAGTGGTGTTCCTCTGTGCCACTGTTCACACACAGGCGAAGCTCCAAAAAGGTATAAGACGCATACAGTGGGCGGTGGCAACCATAGATATCCTCTAACACCACCACCAACAACAACTACAGTAACAATAACACCACCACCACCACCACCGGCAACAACAACAACTACAATAATAATAACAATATCCCTACCACCACTACCACCACCAACTACAAATAATAATAATAATAATAATAATAATAATAATAATAATAATAATAATAATAATCTTTATTTCTACACGTACATGATTCATCTTATACAGAACATAGCTGACATCAATGTCATACTATATAGAAAGCGCCTGTATAAAGCATTTCAGGCAACTTAAGTTAATCTTGTCCCCAGAATGCAACCCACACTAAGGTACCCAGACTAAGACCCAGCTCCCCACTCGCTGCTAAGTGAACAGGGACAGCATTTGTAAGTAAACACGCCCAATGTTGTCACTCTTACTGGGGATCGAACCATGTGTGAGCTAACTGCGCTACATGACAACAATAACATTACCATCACCACCACCACCACCAACAACAACAACAACAGCATCAACACCATCACAACCGATGGCGTTCGTGATGTTGGCTGAGTGACCTTGGTTGACCTTGGTGTCAGGTAAGGTTGTATCCGAGGAGGCCACTTATTATTACAAGGTCACTCCTTAGTGTTCTCCAGTACAAGGTGACGACCACACCCCATCCTCCCTTGTAACTTGTTTCTGTTTGTATTTTATTGCTCCTCTCATCTTTCATTGTTTCTTTTATTGCTCCCCTTGTCTCTCTTTATCTTTTCTCTTTCCCCTTCTCCTCCCTATTCTCCATCCGTCTCACACGATTTAATCTCATTCCACTTCCTTTCCTCTCTTGCCTTCCTGACACTCCTTTCCACTGACCTTCCTGTTCCCCTCCCCCTTCCCCCTCCCCACTACCCTCACTACTTGGCTCTTCACGTTGTCTCCCCCTTTCCTCCACCCTTCCCCTCCCTATTTCTCCCTCCCTCTCCCTTCACCCAAACGGCTGAAGAATTTTTCTTCTTAAACAAAGCAGTCTTGATTTATTTAGCGAGTGTAAACTGGAGATGATATCCAGGATTTTGCAGACCTAGAGCAACTTTTAACAGAAATATTTAAAATGAAAAAAAATCAAGTATATGATACCGAGAATTTAAGAAAATAAGAAGTGTGTGCAGATACTTGAGACAAAGTTATATAATTGTTCACGTATCTTAACCTTCTCTCAAGAAGTTCATCACACCAGTAATCCCAAGGTTATATAATTATTCACGTATCTTAACCTTCTCTCAAGAAGTTCATCACACCAGTAATCCCTTTCTTAAATCACTTGTAGAACGGAATTATTCAAGAAGAAATTTCCTCCATAACTGTCAGCAAGAAGATATCACAAATCATAGACACTAATGGATATATAAAAACAAACAGTTTACTTACAGAGTTTTCATCTGCTCTTGTTGCCATCTTCCTGGAGATCAACAACAGTTTTAAGTATTAGAAATATTATTAGAAAGGAAGCAAATAATGAATGTAAATGTCACAAGAATGCAGTTAAAAGCCTGAAGAGATTTATTACTCACTATAATAACATTGACGTAGAAAAGGGCATTTAAGGAGGAACGTTTAATGTAAACAGACTGATGTAGTAGCCAAGCTTAAGCTTGATAAAAAGTACTTTTGTCAGTTTGGTAAATACAGTGGAACCTCAAATATCGAAATTTCTTCGGTCCAGAAGTCTGTTCGACTGCCTTTACCGAATGAATTTATTCCCATCAGGAATAATGTAAATTAGATTAGTCCATTTCAGACCCTTAAAAATACACTTATAAAAACACTTACAAAAATACACTTACATAATTGGTAGTGTTGGGAGCAGTTCGATTTTTGAGGTTCCACTGTACACAAACGATGATCAAACTAAATACATCGACACCATGCCTAACCCTTCTAGGGTAGGGTAGGTGCCTGAGCCCGAGCCTTTAGCTCATAAGACTGTCATTCCCATTAGCCTCCTTGGGGCGGGGATGGCAGACCAGAGAGGCCTAGCTTGTGGCTAGGCCTGGGGACAGTTGGTCCCAAAGATGAGGAGGTACTTGTGCCTCCTCCCATGGGAGACTTAGGTCTCAGACACTCCCTAAAGAGGGAGCCAAGGCCGGGCCACCACTTGGAAAAGGCCCGGGCCGGGAGAATACCGGCTAATCTTTAATAATAATAATAAACTAAATACAAAGTATGTGGCCAGCCTTACGATTACTTTTTTGAACACTGTATGCTTGATTGTCTTTGTATTGAGGAATATAGAGATAGCACATTAACTTGCTTGACATGTCAGAATAAATATCCTGAGTGTGAATAAAATGAAATCTAAATTGTTAATTTGCATCTAGATTTACGTCTTCTAACCGTTATTTTGGGCTTAAAGGATATAGGATGCGCAACAAATTAGCCTCTTCAGCGGGGAAATGTAAATCGAATCTAAGAGGCCGAGTGGTTAGAAACCATTGCTCCAAGAGCCGGAATGGTCAGTGACTGAACCCTAATTAGCGGATGGAGAATAATAACTTAGATAGTATGCTGGTAGACAGCAACCGCCCAGGAAGACACTACCGTCCTGCCAAGTGAGTGTGAAGCGTAAACCTGTAATTGTAAACCTGTAATTGTAAACCTGTAATTTTTTCTATCTCATAAACATGCACGATATCAGGTACGTCTTGCTACTTCTACTTACACTTAGGTCACACTGCACATACATGTACAAACATATATATATACAACCCCCCCCCCTGGGTTTTCTTATATTTTCTTACTAGTTCTTGTTCTTGTTTATTTCCGTTTAACTCCATGGGGAAGTGGAACAGAATCCGTCCTCTGTAAGCCATGCGTCCCGTAAGAGGCGACTAAAATGCCGGGAGCAAGGGGCTAGTAACCCCTTTTACTGTATAAATTAATAAATTTAAAAGGAGAAACTTTCGTTTTTCAATTTAGGCCACCCTGCCTGGGTGGGATACAGCCGGTTTATTAAACGAAGAATTACTAAATACAACTGGCAGGGATGCCTAGTATACAGGTCGCATCCACTTGTGTCTTGAAGCTGTTGAAGAACTTTTGATCCAAGGAATTAGAGATACCATCTCCTTCCATGGATCAAACCTAATTGTTTATCGTTTCTAAGGCATTGCATGAGCTGTGCAACATATGGGGATCTTTACTGAAGAAACGTTTCACCACACAGTGGCTTCATCAGTCCAATACAAAGCAGGAAGGTATAAGGAGAGGAAGAGTTTGAGGTAATCAGTCCCTCCCTATGCTGTACTTCCTACAAGAGTGATGGACTGAACACATCGATTCCAGGCTGAGGGACTGATTACCTCAAACTCTTCCTCTCCTTATACCTTCCTGCTTTGTATAAGACTGATGAAGCCACTGTGTGGTGAAACGTTTCTTCACTAAAGATTCCCATATGTTGCATAAGTGTTTCAATTCTTCAACTTGTCGGTTTTCAAAATCATTCATCACACTGCATGAGCTCTACGGGTTTAGCGCTTCCCCAGGAATATTTAAATAACACAAAAACAACAACAATAATAACAACTATAACAATAATAATAATAATAATAATAATAATAATAATAATAATAATAATAATAATAATAATAATAATAATAATACACATATAACCTGCGCATAGGAGAAAGAAATTTTTGACAACTTTTCGGTCCGGCTTCGACCATTAACTATTGTATGACTAATTAATGGTCCAAGTCGGACCGAAACGTCGTCAAAAGTTTCTTTGTTCAATGTGCTGGTTATTTGTGTATTTTTCCAGTCACGGTATTGTCTTTTTCTTCTTTAATAACAACAACAACAACAATAATAATAATAATAATAATAATAATAATAATAATAATAATAATAATAATAATAATCTTTCCTTACCTGTGCTTACCATTTACACCTGAATGTAGGTGAACTTTATCCGGGTTTTGGTATTTATGATGCGAAGATATTCGTGTGTATGTGGCATCATCTTAGCAGTGTAGTAGACAGTGAGTAACTGGTTATTTAAACCGGGTATATAACCAAGAAGTCAGCGGATGTGTAACCAGTTACGGGACATCAATTGACAAAGACCTGTCGTATCAGGGAGAAACTTGTCTTACTTCCTGAGGAATAAACAACTACTACCACCACCACTTTGTGGTGATGGTGCTACCATCATCACCACCACCAACGCTTTGTGGTGGTGGTAGTGGTGGTAGTAGTTGCATAAAAAAAATCTAGATGCATTATCATGCTGGTAATGAGTACTCCCGCATACAGTTAGCGCGATGCTTATTATGAGAGACGAAAATGATGATAAATGTGGTGACTGTAGCAGGAGTCCTCGACTGAGTTCACTTAAAGATCACTAGGCCGACGAGAAAGACTGTGGGTGAAGGGGGGGAAGGGAATGAAGGGAAGGGAAGTGGAAGAAGAGGGACAGAGGGTGATAAGGAAGGGAGATGGGGTTTGTGAAGTAAGGCAAAAGGAAAAGCTGACTGTTTCGTTATATGTCATTGTGATCATGTACATGTCCCAGATTCTGGTTCCAGGTATGTGTCCTAGTGTCTGGACCCAGGTGCCTGCCAAAGAATCTGGTCCTACTTACATGTCTCAGCTTCTGGTTCCAGGTACGTGTCCCAGTGTCTGGACCTAGGCACCTGCCCAAGAGTCTGGTTCTAGTTACATGTCCCAGCTATTGGTTCCAGATATATGTCCCAGCTTCTAATTTCAGATACATATCCCAGCTCATGGTCTCAGACACATGTGCCAGTTTCTCGTCTTGGCTTCTGGTTCCAGCTTCTGCTCTCTGAAAAGTCGATATTGCTCTCTCTCTCTCTCAAGCGGCCTTTATGCAAGATTGTGAGTGTTACTTTCCCGAACTGTACGTACCGCCAGTGACAGTCACAGCCACAGTCACATTCCCAGTCACAGTCACAGACATAGACACAGCCATAGTCACAGTCACATTCCCAGTCACAGCCACCGTCACAGTCAAAGCCATAGTCACATATCAGTCACAGTCACACCACTAGATGACTTCTTTTTACTTGACTGAAATCCTGAACTACTAATTTGACAGATTAATTAATTTTACTTTTATTTATCATTTTTCTGATTTATCAGTTCTTCATGTTTTAAATTATTCAGCAAGTGACTGTTTTATTTATGTTATGTCAGTAACTTTCATTTCACTGATTTGAATGATTTAATATATGACTGACTGACTAGCATGTGGCTGGTTTCTTTACTGCATTAATGAAGTATTTACCTTCAGTCAAGGCTCATCTCTGAGGCGCTAGGACACACAAGAGGCTAAGGACACCGGGATCTCTTGTTGTGTTGACGTATGCTAATCGAGCAGCGGTAATGGATGCTTCTCTCTGAAGTGCTGGTCAAAGAGTGCATGAACTCTTGAACGTTAAAGAGCCTGACAAATTTCAACTTTCCACTCTTAATTTCGCCTCTTCTTCTTCTCGTGGAATTTTGTAACATCAAACTGGTTGACTGCTTATTCACGCCTTATGATGTGAAGGAGCGAATGATAGCGTGAAATTCGGATTCTGTTGGCTGATAGATTGCCAAGTCTTGCTCACAGGTACTTGTATTTACGTGGCGGTATCTGGCACATAATATTGATTGAATACCTTTTCCTGGTTGGACTTCAACAATTCATTTATAATATTTTTGTGTATGTTGCGTGTGTGGTCTTCGTAAGTGATCCACTGTATATGTTTGCTGTGTATATTATCCCGTGTGTGTTTACCCTGTATATTATTCCTTGTGTTTGCTGTGTTTATTATCCAGTGCGTGTGATTGCCATGTTTATTATCTCGTGTGTGTTTGTCGCGTATATAATTCCGTGTGTATATACCGTGTATATTATTCCATGTGTTTAATGTGTGCATTATTCCGTGTGTTTGTCCTGTATATTATTCCGTCAGTGTTTGCCGTTCATATTATCCTGCATGTTTCCCATCTGCTTCATCTGTACATTATCCTATGTGTTTGTTTCCCCTCTACATTATCTCATGTGGGTGCGTATACTGACCTATTTATACTCACTTATTTGTGCTTGCAGGGATCGAGTCACAGCTCCTGGCCCCTCCTCTTCCCTGGTCGCTACAAGGTCCACTCCCTCCCTGCAACATGAGCTTTATCGTATTTCTTCTTAAAACTATGTATGGATCCTGCCTCCTCCACCCCTCTCCCCAGATTGTTCCACTTCCTGACAACTCCATGACTGAACAAATACTCTCTAACATCCCCGTTACTCACCTGAGTTTTCAACATCCAGTTGTGACACCTTCCATCTCAAACATTCTGCCCCAATCCACCTTATCAATTCCTCTCAGTATTTTACATGTCGTTATCAAGTCCTTCCTATCTCTCCTGTCCTCCACTGCCGTCAGGTTAATTTTCCCTAACCTCTTCTCGTAGGACATGCCCCTTAGCTCCGGGACTAGTCTTATTACAGACCTTCACACTTTCTCTAATTTCTTGACGTGCTTGACCAGGTGTGGGCTCCACACTAATGCTATATACTCCAATATGGGCCTGACGTAGACTCAAATGTCGAAACTCTATTCTTAGGTTTGCCAGGCACCCATATGTTACCGCAGTTATTTGGGTGATGTGCACCTTAGGAGATGTGGTCTGTATGATACTCACCCCATGATACTTTTCTCTGAGTGAGGTCTGTAGTCTCTGGTCCTCAAGCCTGTACCTTGTCTGCGGTCCTCTTTGATCTTCCCTAATCTTCATGACTTTGCACTTAGTGCGGTTAAACTCCAGGAGCCAGTTGTTAGACCAGGTTTGCAGCCTTCCCAGATCCCTTCACAGTTTTATCTGATCCTCAGTCAGTTGAATTCTCCGCATTATCTTCACATCGTCTGCAAACATGGACACTCTGAATCTATTCCTTCCGTCATGAAATTCGCATATACCAGAAACAGCACCTGCCTTCGGACTGAACCTCGTGAAACCTCGCTCGTCACGTGCCCTCGCTCTCAAACTTTGCCACGTACCATCACTCGTTGTTTCCTTCCTGTCAGTTATTTCGTGATCCATTGCAGTGCCTTTCCAGTTATTCCTGTCTGCTCCTCTACCTTTAGCACTAATCTCTTGTGCGGAACTGTCGAAAGCTTTCTTGCAGTCCAAGAAAATGCAGACTACCCTCCCTCCTCTTTGTCGTAAAATTCCAATAGGTTTGTGACACAGAATTTCCTTTCCCTGAAACCATGCTGGTTATCATGTATAAGCTCTTTCCTTTCTAGGTGCTCCACCACTCTTCTGATAAGCTTCTCCACTTCATGTGTGTGTGTGTGTGTGTGTGTGTGTGTGTGTGTGTGTGTGTGTCTGCAGTGTATATCCAGTGTGTTTGCCGTGTTCGATTCCCTCTAGAAAGGAGTAATGAAAGCTTACAGAGGATGTTCCAGTAATCCGTCAGTAGTGCTCCTACATCAAAACCTTGTGAAAATATCGAACTAACTGGAATATTATTTGAAAGAGAATAAAACACTGCCAAGGTATAAATCGATTAATGAACAATAGACACTAATGATAGCACATTGCTAATTAAGACAATTGGAAATAATCAAAAGTAACAATAATTTAAAGATGTTCATTAAAGTAAACGCTAACGGCCTATGCAAAAATAATACTATAAAATTTATCTACATATTTCATTATTTACTCATCGAACAACCATAAATAAAATACAGATTAATTAATGGACAGCAGGATATCCAAGATTTTATACTGTTACATGTGGAAAGGTATATGGTGAATTATATTTCCCAAGGAGAGGGTAGTCATCAGACCAGGAACACGGTTATAACGAGTCTCCTGTGTTGTGTGATGCAATACTTACTGAGATTATTTTCTTTGAGTTTAACGGAAAAATAGTGTTCAGTGTGAATTAAAGATTGTTTTTCATGGTGAAGGGGAAGGGGTTGTTCTTCCCCTAATAAATGACTGAAGAATCTTCCTGTGCAGGCAAAGAGATACCTAGATGTTGCACATATGTCGTACTGAACACCCCACGAAGAACTGCACTGGTGGAAACTGCCGACCGTGGTGCTGAACTCGGGACGTGCACCCTAGGCCAGTACCACGAACACGAGAGATCGGTGAACATATTTCCGTAACGTTCTCTCTCGCTATGTACGGATGGAAGTACGTGTGCCTCATTAAATATTCCGTTATTTGATGTTGGTTTACCCATGTTTTATGTGGTTTACCTATATTTTATGTTGCTATTTCTATGCTGTTACAACTAAGTTTTATATTTTATATATGAATTTATTTCTACACTATGTTATTTTCTCTACGTCACGTCCTCCCACCTGGAGGTTCAGTTTCGTTTGGATGGATTAACATGGACTTTTATAACATTTCTAATTCCTTATTTAGGGTGGAGGAAAACGTAGATGGGTGATGGGGGTGAAGAGGAGACAAGTGGGGGTGAAGGGGAGACGAGTGGGGGTGAAAAAGGAGATAAGTGGGGGGAAAGGAGACAAATGGGGATGAAGGGAGACAGGTAGGAGTGATGGGGAACTTACGGGTGGAGGTAGGTGGAGAAAAGAGAGATTTCTTTACTTATCTATGGTTCGTCTGTCTTCAGCATTCACATGTGTTCCCTTGATCCTGGTCCTCGTGATTCAAGTTATCAATGGTGAAGATTTAAAGCCAACTGGATGAGACACTTGCAAATTTTCGCATAAATATAGCATTTCAATTCTCCCAATTTCAATACAAGAAGGTCAATAGGGACTTAAACAAACCAAGAGCAGTCGAAATTTTTTCCAGGTGGACTGGATGTGGGTGTTAATATGTAAGTGTGGAAGGTAGGTCGTAAACGGAGGTGTGTTAACGAATATGTTTGTCTTAACACAGGTGTGTACCACTTTACACCGAAATGTATTTCTTAATGAAGAGGTGTGCCATTTAACATGGAAGTGTACCTTTTGGCACATAAGTGTCCCTTTTAACTTAGGAGTGTACCTCTTAACACAGAAGAGTACTAATACAAGCGTGTACCTTTTAACACGGGTGTGTTGCTTTTAACACAGGTGTTTGCCTCTAAAGGCAAAACATATCTATACATTTCGCCCATAAGATATCCTCTTCTGCTGAAGATTATTATTATTATTATTAGTAGTAGTAGTATATAAAAGGAAACACTATACTCGTAGGGGTTATAAAGCGCCTGGGAAATTGGAGGCAGTCAGGTTTGATCCAGGAACTGGGGAGGATAAGTTCTTGATTGCAGCCTTCAGTGGGTGAAACCTTGACTGAACCCTGTGTAAAACCTTGTATGAAGCTCTACTGGGTGAAACCTTGCATGAAATTCCCCAGTGGATGAAACCTTGTGTAAAGACCTATTACAAACAGGTGTATTATGGCCTGCACACCTGGTTGTAATGGGAACAGAATGGAGCAATCAAAACAGCAGTATATGACTTGTATTTCCTTCACTAAATAGACAATCTGGTGTTTACAATATGTTCATTATTTGCAATATGTACAGTAATGTAAGTATATAACACGGTAAACAAGAGGCAGAATGCAAGAGCAATTGTACAATAGAGTGAACAAAAGAGAGCAAAAATGCAAGAACTAAAGAATGCACCGTGTACGACCAGCAGCCCAGACAAGTCTACCAATTCTCGTGTCACAAGTGAACCCACATTGCTTCACAGCTTTGGCGGGCTCATCTGTGATTGGCCGATGAACCAAGGTACAGATATAATGACGGGGCCCCTATTGATTGTTATATCCTTAGCTCTTGGTTCGCTGGTCGGGAGGAAGCCTATAAAGGAGTGTGACTTACGCCGAATAAACTGTAATATACTCGTAGCATGCTATATAATCCCTAGCGGATGAATCCCCCAAATAAAGCCCCCACTTTGTGAAACCTTGTGCAAACCCTCCTAGTGGGCGAAAGCCTGTATAAAGCCCCAGTGGATGGAGCCTTGCATAAAAAAAAAATATTCATAATCATAAATGTCGTTTTGATATCACGTGTCTCGTTCATATATTATAAATGATATTCAATACTATACAATATCATGTGTTAGTTACATAATAAATTTTAAACAATACCTTGTGACTCATACATACATAATAAATGGAATACAATACCCTGTGTTGTCTAACATCCATTACATATGGTATACACTAGCGACATGCTGATGCGGAACACACACATTTCTTGTAACACTTTCCTTCACTCTACAATGACAACACAAAACAGTTTATTTAAAGATTCTATGTACAGAACTAATCTTTATTTCACGCGACTGGGTATTTTTTGTCCCCTCTAAGTAAAGCTTTAGTAAGCTTAGAGCGATATTTCGTATGGATATAAATATTTATTCCATGCATTATTATCCTGAATATTTGCCTGGGAAATTCTCGTTATGCATCACAGAATGGAAGGAATCATATAATAATATTTATGTGAGTTTTGCCTTTGCACCCGTGCATGAGATAGATAAAACTGTGCATGTCTCAGTTTCCAAAGCTTCGAGGCACTTGCAGTTGTAATGGGAAATGTGTTGCATGAGTCGTGCATAGCGAGGGGCACATCGATGCATGACTGTGAGAAATGATAGTCGCACCAGAACAAGAACACACTGGTGAAGCAAGTTAAAAATCAGCTCGGGTCATTCACCTCTTTTCTCTCCGGCTGCGCATGGAGGAAATGCTTTCATTGTGTTGATGATCGGAGACAACTTGATCCTGACTTGTGTTGGGGGTAAAAATAGTGACCTGAGGTGGCCTGGACCTACCTCTTTCTTATATGGGAGCACAGACAGTGACATTAGGTAACCTGAACCTATCCTGTGTGGAAGGGTAATCAATATCCTTAGGTGATTTGGACTTATTTTGTGTCGAGGTCAGGTACTGATCTTAAATTATTTCAGCCTATTTTGTGTGGAAACTCGAGCAGTGCCCTGAGATAGCCTGAACTTGTCTTATGTTAGGGTACAAGGCACTGACCTAACGTAACTTACACCACTCTTGCTTAGGGGTTTAGGCAGTGAACTGAGATGACCTGGAACTGTCTTGCAGTGACGGTGAACATGTACAAACAATTGATGCTGATTGGTGAACCGGCCTTGTTTTACCCAACATGCAATTATCCATTAACTGAGTAACAGCCAGAAAATTGCTTTTCTTCCTGAGGTTATCATAAGTTAAAGATAATGTAATGACGCGTATTAACCTTTTATATGTGGGTAAAAGGTTGTGGGATAGGAGAGTGTAGGCCGGGTAACCTATCCATCTGCCTGTCCATGAAGCTGATGTTATCAGTTTTATTTAAACTTTTCGGTTTGTAAATATTTTCAGAAAGAGAGTGTGTAATAGACAGTAATTCTCATTTTTCTTACCTTCTCTCCTTTCCTTTGGAAGCTTAGTTGTTTTAGTTTCCATCTGTTAAAGGTTTGTCGAGAGACACTATGTTTATTGCGCGTGTGTGTGTGTGTGTGTGTGTGTGTGTGTGTGTGTGTGTGTGTGTGTGTGTGTGTGTGTGTGTGTGTGTGTGTGTGTGTGTGTGTGTGTATGTGTGTGTGTGTACTCATTTGTGATTGCAGAGGTCGAGTCTCAGCTCCTGGTCTTGCCTCTCCGCTTGCCACTACTGAGTTTCGTATCTCCTGACTGCGTGTTCTCTATCACACCTATTCTTGAAACTATGCAACGATCCTGCCACCTGACCACTATAAGGCTACAGAAGTATTTCCTGATATTGCAGTGACTTATCTGTGTTTTTATACTTACACCTGTTTTCGTGTACCTCTGGCCAGCCTATCGAACAGACCTGCTCTGTCCACCCTGTTAATCCTTTTCAGTATTTTGTAATTCGTAATCATGTCACCCCTCGTCCTTCTGCCCAGTTGTGACCCCTTGTTGTTGTTTCCCATCTTTAAAACATTCTGTCCCTATCCATCATGTAAATTGTAAATTCCTCTCAGTATTTTATATATTGTTATCATGTATCCCTATACTTCCTGTCCTCCAGTGTCGTCCAGTTGATTTCCCTTAACCTCTCCTCATACCCCTTATCTCCTGGACTAGTCTTGTTGCAAATCTTTGCACTTCCTCTGATTTTTTGAAGTGCTTGAGCAGGTGGGGGTTCCCTACTGGTGCTGCATACTACAATATGGGCCTGATGTACACTGTGTACAGAGTCTCAAATGATTCCTTACTGAGGTATCGGAACGCTATTCTTAGGTTTGCCCGGCACCCATATGCTGCAGCAGTTATTTGGTTAATGTGCTCGGTATGATATTCGCCCCAAGATCATTTTTCCTTGAGTGATGTTTGCAGACTTTGACTCTGTAACATGTACTTCATGACTTTTCACTTGGTGGGGTTAAATTCCCCCATTTGTTGGAATAGGTTTGAAGCCTGTCCACATCCCTTCGTAGCCCTACCCGATCCCCGTTCTCTTGAATTCCCCGCATTAGCTTAACGTCCTCTGCAAACAGGAACACCTTCCGTCATAAGATAAGATAATATTTCGTTCGGATTTTTAACCCCGGAGGGTTAGCCACCCAGGATAACCCAAGAAAGTCAGTGCGTCATCGAGGACTGTCTAACTTATTTCCATTGGGGTCCTTAATCTTGTCCCCTAGGATGCGACCCACACCAGTCGACTAACACCCAGGTACCTATTTGCTGCTAGGTGAACAGGACAACAGGTGTAAGGAAACGTGTCGAAATGTTTCCACCCGCCGGGAATCGAACCCGGGCCCTCTATGTGTGAAGCGGGAGCTTTAGCCACCAGACCACCGGGCCATGTCATTCACATATACCAGAAACAGCAGCTGTTCTAGGACTGACCCTTGTGGAACCCTGTTCGTAACATGTGCCCACTCTGAAACCTCGTCACGTACCTTTACTCGTTGCTTCCTTCCTGTCAATTACTCCGTGATCCATTGCGGTGCCTTTCCTGTTATTTCCTGTTATTCTTGTGCGGAACTGTGTCGAAAGCCTTCTTACAGTCCAAGAAAAGGCAATCTACTCACCCAACTCTCTCCTGTCTTACTTCTGTTACCCTGTGGTAAAAGTCAGTAGGTTTGTGACACAGGATTTCCCTTCCCTGAAACCATGCTGTTTATCGTGCATAAGCTTATTCCTTTCTAGGTGCTTCACCACTCTTCGGATAATCTTCCCCATGACTCTACATCTTTACATACTGTGCATGTCAGTGGTGCTGGTCTGTAATTTAATGCTTGCCTGTCTCCTTTCTTAAAAATTGGGACTAGGTTTTGCTTTCTTCCACACAACAGGTAGTTGACCCGTTACACTATAGATGTGTTGAGTATTGCCGTTAGCTCGTCTCTTCACCTCCTCCTCAGTTATATGTACTGTGTCCAGCACTTGTTTGTGTACCCTACCATCCCTTTTTGCTTGAAGCCTTTCTGTCTCCACTGAAAATATCTCCCTAAGTCTCGTGTAGAGCTCACATACTACCTGGTCATTTCTTGTGATTTCCCCTCCTTCCTTCGTCAGCCTGATTACCTGGTCCTTGACTGTTATTTTCCTCCTGATGTGACTGTACAACAGCTTTAGGTCAGATTTGGCTTTCGATGCTAGGTCAGTCTCCTATTTCCTCTGGGCCTCTCTCCTTATCCATGTATATTCGTCTTTGGCTCTTCTGCTCATCTCCTTATTTTCTTGGGTCCTTTGCCTTCTATATTTTTTCCATGTTCTAGCACTTAGTTCTGGACTCTCTACACTTCCAGGTGAGCTATCTCGTATCATTGACATCTTGTAGGGTTTAGCTAGTGGTGCTCCCTCTCCCAAAATCCACGTGTAACCATTTCAAGTCCCAATGCCTTTGATTCATCCATACAAGGAACTGCATCCTTGACAAGAGTACTACTACATACGGAAACCCTCATCCTCATCTAAAGTATTTAGTATTACATACACAGGTATAGTCTGGTGGCCTGTGCACCTGTTCATACTGAACTGGAACGATAACCAATGTAGGGACATCCACGAGAAAATACTCAATATATTTTCTTTTACCAAAACGGAGTGCAATTATGTACAATATACACAAAGAATATATACAGTAAAACAATTTGCAAATAAGACACACGGTCAGAACCATGTACGACCAGACTTGGAGGTAAGTCTGCCAATGTTGCTCCTAGAGTCCCAGACATTGCTTCACAACTTTGGCTAGCTTTCTCGTGAATGGCGGGTTGAACCAAGCTGTTAACATAACAGGTGCCCCCCTTGTTATACTCTTAACAGCTGGTTCGCTGGTCGAGAGGGCATGCCTATACGGGCATGTGACATACGTCGAATAAATGCAAAGTACTATTATTCCCATCCAGAAGTCTACCCATCAACTTTAACCAATCAATACACAGTACAACGAACTGTTGTCATTACGCTCTAAATCATAGCTCGTGTACTTATTTATCCTCTTTTTCTTAAAGTACGTATTACTTATTACCATATCTCATAATAATAATAATAATAATAATAATAATAATAATAATAATAATAATAATAATAATAATAATAATAATAATAATAATTATAATAATCTGCTATCTTTCACTTTTTTCTCTCTCTCTTCCTGAAAGATGTGTTATTACTGTATTCTATATAATCCCTCATTGTAATGGCCAGGTGATACTGATAGATTAGATCGATTCTCACACAAGTTGTGCCTCTGATGCTACTCTTACTTTACATCACAATACTGTCTCATTTGTACATTTCAAGGTTGTGTTCTGGTGGGAAGGAGAGAAAGAGAGAGAGAGAGAGAGAGAGAGAGAGAGAGAGAGAGAGAGAGAGAGAGAGAGAGAGAGAGAGAGAGAGAGAGAGAGAGAGAGAGAGAGAGTTTTAGGGGAAGTACTGGAAAGCAGCTGGAACATCTTCAGTCTTTCCCGGATCTATGTTTACGTTCCGTTGAAGGGGAAAGCCCCTTATTCCAGAGGTCTTCTTCACCTTGTATGTGTTGGGGCGAGACTCGTTCAGCGGAGGACGGTGCCAGCCACCCAGCCAGCCACCCAGCCAGCCACCCAGCCACCCAGCCAGCCACCCAGCCAGCCACTCAGCCAGCCACCCAGCCAGCCACTCAGCCAGCCACCCAGCCAGCCGCCTGGGAAGTCCCTGCATAAAAAATTCTCACTGTCTTTAACCGTCTATTGTCAGTCTTATTTACACGTTGCTGCACGTTAAGCGACTTCCTTTGTGTGGAGAATATTTATGACTACAATATTCACGTTGAAGCGCTAAATTCCTTAGCGTCAGAGGGAGCTTGGATGATGGGAGGTAGTCAGGTTTATTACGAGGAAGTAGAGGGTAGTTCCAATACCCTAGATCGAGAGCCCTGGCATAGAAGTCGCAATGCCGTGCTCCGAACAATTCACGTCATGTATTTATGTGAAGCTCTAAACCCGTATGGATCATCCAGCGCAAGTAGTAATGAAGGTTCGAACCTCCGCCTGACAGAAGCCCTTCCTCGCCGTGCTCACCTAGCTGTGAGATAATTTACTTTTGACCTACAAAACTGATATAGATCATTAGTGTCTTCTTCAAATTGTTGACTTTTGTTTGGACTATTGTTTGTAAGGAATCATTTGTTTAATCACGTAAATTACTGTAGTTGAACGAGTAAACATCTGATGCATGTTACAGGTACGTTGTTTACATCGTTGCGTTCCTCTCTGCTTGCTGGTCGGCCCTGAGGTACGCGTCATCACGTTTGATCCAAGGAAAGTGGCTCTTTTACCGGCATTAAAGCACCTCTCTGGAAAGATCAAGTGAGAGAAACTGGCTGAGCATATAGAAGTGCCTCTTCCCACGCTTCGCACTTTGTTGATTTCTGCATGTTTAAATTAAAAAAAATAATATTTGTTCTTTTGGTTAGGTTACGTCAGGTTAACGCAAATTAATCTATATTTATGAAACAACATAAATGGGCGGCTGGAAGCGCAGAACGTATAGTAGTTCCTAAGAGCGTTGATGTCCCCAGGTACGTTGTTTAAGCTGGGGTACTAGCTGTGTTAAGTGTTGTGGTTACTTATACTTAAGTAGCGTGTATACCCAGCTTTTTATACACACTTTGCCTTATAAAGTAACAATCGTTTTGCCAAGCAAGCAGATTGCAATCTTATTTTTGCAATGATTACGCAAGAACAAGTCTGAAAATCACAGAAATACTGTATTTCATTAATGTTAAATAACATTAATTAAATACATTAATGCTAAATGAGATTAATTACGTTTACGGTTATATAAGATAAGTAGATTACGATTAAGCCATATTATATTATTAATTTAACAGAGATGGGAGGTAGAGTGCAAAATTTAAGGAATGTATTTCCAGGTACTTATATATGTATATATATATATATATATATATATATATATATATATATATATATATATATATATATATATATATATATTATATATATATATTACAACCGAAGGACAGGTTTCCTTGCACCTGTTTCCCCTGTTTACCTATCACTCAGGGGCTCACCTATCACCCAGATGTTCACCTATCACCCAGATGTTCACATATCACCCAGGTGTTCACATATCACCCAGGTGTTCACCTATCACCCAGATGTTCACCTATCACCCAGGTGTTCACCTATCACCCAGATGTTCACCTATCACCCAGATGTTCACCTATCACCCAGATGTTCACCTATCACCCAGGTGTTCACCTATCACCCAGGTGTTCACCTATCACCCAGGTGTTCACATATCACCCAGATGTTCACCTATCACCCAGATGTTCACCTATCACCCAGATGTTCACCTATCACCCAGGTGTTCACCTATCACCCAGGTGTTCACCGACTGCTGGAGATTCCCGCCAGCAAGAGTAACGTGACGGTGTTGCAATTAATCAAGCAGCGTCGAGCCTCTACCATCCCTTGCACTCAGTGACCCACACTGGCTTACCACTTCACACAGAAATTAGTAACAGGTGAGCTGAGGCAGGGTAATAGCTCGTAACATGTGAATTCAACAGTTTAAACCAAAAAAAAAAGAACAACCAAAAAAACATACAGTAAACAACAGCAGGAGAGTAGCTAGCACACAGTGCACTCGGTAGACATGTCTGGAATAGCTTGCCCAAGTATGGAAAGAAAGCTAAGACGATGTGGGTCTTCCCTGGTAGCGGCTCAAGTGCAGGATGTAGGAAATTTTTTTCAATCATATCCTTCAAGTGGCTTCATGTAGACTCGGGCATCGTGTGCAGAATAATAATAATAATGCTAACTAAGATCAACTATTGTATTTGTGTCTGGCCTCAACAAGACCCCGCAGTTGTTGCCAGCAGATCCGGTCACGACCTCACTATGGCGATACTGAAACCCTTAAGACACACACACATACATACAAGAACTAGTCATACTATTTATTATTCGATTGTGAAAGACTAAGAGAGGCCTATCTTCTTTCCCTGAGTTTGGAATAATTACTTTATATTTCTAATTGTTTAGTTTATTTGCACTAATCATATATATATATATATATATATATATATATATATATATATATATATATATATATATATATATATATATATATATATATATATATATATATATATATATATATCATGTGGGAGTTCGACACGTGGATTGGGTAAAGAAATACTCACGTAGGCTGGTAGTACGTATAATTACAGATAATGTGGGGAGAGCCCTTACAGCCGTACCTTGTCTCCTTGCTCCTCTCGTAACACTGACTGGCCGCCCACAGTACCCATATGTGAGGGGGTCTTTGAATACTGCTAGGTCAGCACAATATGAGTTCAGACAGTGACTCAGGCAGAGACGGTTGGTCGTGAGTCAACCACTGGTACAGTGGTTACTGGTAACTGGTTACTTACTGAGATATATATATATATATATATATATATATATATATATATATATATATATATATATATATATATATATATATATATATATATATATATATGTCGTGCCGAATATGTAAAACTGGTCAATTAGCAAGAACTCATTTAAAATTAAGCCCTTTCTAAAATTTTCTCTTATACGTTTAAAGATATATTTTTTTCATTAAAGTTGATGTAAAAATTTATAATTTTGCACCAAAAGAATCTTAGAAAACTTACCTAACCTTATTATAACAAGAACAATTTATTTTAGCCTAACCCAACAAAATATATTTTAAATACGTTTACAATAATTTAATACTAAACAGACGCAATCAAATATATTTTTTTCGTTAGGTTCAGAATGATTTTGGCGAAATTATTGCATACACAAATTTTCATTTGTCCTATATGGCAAGATGATCGTTGCTATTTAAGCCAAGATCGCAAGTTCTGCCTATTCGGCACGACATATATATATATATATATATATATATATATATATATATATATATATATATATATATATATATATATATATATATATATATATATATATATATATATATATGTCGTGCCGAATATGTAAAACTGGTCAATTAGCAAGAACTCATTTAAAATTAAGTCCCTTCTAAAATTTTCTCTTATACGTTTAAAGATATATTTTTTTCATTAATGTTAATGTAAAAATTTATAATTTTGCATCAAAAGAATCTTAGAAAGCTTACCTAACCTTATTATAACAAGAACAATTTATTTTAGCCTAACCCAACTAAATATATTTTAGATTTGTTTACAATAATTTAATACTAAACAAACACACTGAAATATATTTTTTTCGTTAGGTTCAGAATGATTTTGGCGAAATTATTGCATACACAAATTTTCGCTTGTCCTATATGGCAAGATGAACGTTGCTATTTAAGCCAAGATCGCAAGTTCTGCCTATTCGGCACGACATATATATATATATAAATATATATATATATATATATATATATATATATATATATATATATATATATATATATATATATATATATATATATATATATATATATGAGAGAAAACGCATGACGCTTTAAACCACTAGACCACACAATCTTTTGTGTGGTCTAGTGGTCTAAAGCGTTAAGCGTTTTCTCTCACCATGAGGCGGGCCAAAACAGCACGGGTTCGACTCCTTGGCTAGCGCAGTGTTGTTATTGATCAATACCACTCGTTCGTGGTAACAATTATATATATATTTAGTGCAAATCAACTAAACAATTAGAAATATAAAGTAATTATTCCAAACTCAGGGAAAGAAGATAGGCCTCTCTTAGTTATCTGGTTGATGTGCATCTCAGGAGATACGCTCGGTATTATCCTCGTCCCAAGATCATTTTCCTTGAGTGAGGTTTGCAGTCTTTGGCCACCTAGCCTATACTCTGTCTGTGGTCTTCTTTGTCCTTCGAAGATCTTCATAATTTTGCATTTGGTGGGGTTAAATTTCAGGAGCCAGTTGCTCGACCGGGCTTGCAGCCTGTCCAGGTCCCTTTGTAGTCCTGTCTGATTCTCATCCTATTTAATTGTCCTCATTAACTTTGCATTATCTGTAAACAGGGACACTTCTGAGTCTATCCCTACCGTCATGTCATTCACATATACCAAAAACAGCACTGGTTCTAGGACTGTCCCCTATGGAACCCCGCTCGTCACAGGCGCCCACTCTGACACCTCGTCACGTACTACGATCACAGGTATTCTGTGATCCATTACAGTGCCTTTCCTGTTATGCGTGCCTGATCCTCTCTCTTTTGCACTAATCTCCTGTGTGGAACTGTGTCGAAGGCCTTCTTGCAGTCCAAGAAAATGCAATCTTCTCACCCCTCTCTCTCGTGTCCTACTTCTGTTACCCTGTCCTAGAACTCGTATAAGTTTGTTACACAGGATTTGCCTTCCCTGAAACCGTGCTGGTTGTCGTGTATATGTTTGTTCTCTTCTAGGTGCTCCACCACTCTCCTCCCGATAATCTTCTCCATTACTTTGTATACTGTGCATGTAAGTGACACTGGTGTGTAGTTTAATGGCTCATGTCTATCACCTTCCTCAAAAATTGGGATTACCTTTGCTGTCTTCCACACCTTAGGTAGATGCCCAGTTTCAATGAATGTGTTGAAAATTGTTGTTAGTGGCACACACAGTGTCTCTGCTCCCTCTCTAAGGACCCACGGAGAGATGTCTGCTCCCACCGCCTTTGAGGTATCTAGTTGACTTAGCAGCGTCTTCACCTCCTCTTTTGTGTGTATTTCGTCCAGCATTTGTTGGTGTATCCCTTTTGGTGTACCCCACTATTCCGGCTTTCCGGAGTCCTTCCTGACTCCAACAACATGCTCATTGGAGAAGCCAGGTATAGATACTCAAAAATCCGGGAAAGAGGAATTAAAGTAAAATTGCCATGGACCACATCACACATTGGATTACCCCTTTATTATAAAGCTGATATTTTAGCCAAGAAGAATACCCTGAAGGAGAATGTAGAATATAACTTTGGTATATATGTGTCTAGCATTAGAAATAATATTAGGAGTGAAGTAAATAATGAAAATGAATGTTATAGGAATGCAATTAGAAGCCTGAGTAGATCTATAACCCACTATGATAAAATGAACGTAGATAAGTATGTTTATGGAGTAACTTGCAGTGTGAACAGCCTGACTGATGTTGTCGTGGCCAGGCTTAGGCTTGGTTACAAGTACTTCTGGCAATTTGGGAAACACACAGATGATGATCAAACCAAATGCAAATTATGTGGTCAGGCATATGCTTACAGTCTTGAACACTATGTACTTAATTGTCCACTTACTGAGGAATATAGAAATAGACAGTATAATAACCTATGTAACATGTCAAGATATCTTATTAATGAAAATAAGATACCAGATATACTAAGCAAATTTCCTAAATTTGCTTGTAACAGATTAGTGAACTGCAGATATAAATCCAAATGTACACCTGTTAACCCTTTTAGGTCTTGGTTCCTAGGCCTTTCGTGTATCTATATTCTCTACCGTCCACAGGATGGATATGGGTTGCACAATAAACGAGCCACGTCGACGGCGAAATCTAAAAATCTATCTGTCTCCACTGTAAATACCTCTTTAAATTTCATGTTGAGCTCCTCACATACTTCTTGGCCGTTTCTTGTGATCTCTCCTCCTTCCTTCCTCAGCCTGATTACCTGGTCCTTGACTGTTGTTTTCCTCCTGATGTGGCTATACAACAGATTCGGGTCAGACTTGACTTTCGATGCTATGTCGTTTTCTTGTTGCCGCTGGGCCTCTCTCCTTATCTGTGAATATTCGTTTCTGGCTTTCCACTAATTTCTTTATTTTCCTGGGTTCTTTGTCTTCTGTACTTTTTTCATACTCTAGCGCACTTAGTTTTTGCCTCTCTACATCTTTGAGTGAACCAAGGGCTCGTTCTGTTCTTCCCATTATTTCTGTTGCCCTTAGGAACAAACCTCTCCTCTGCCTCCTTATATTTTGTTGTCACGTAGTCCATCATTTCGTTTACTGATTTTCCCACCAATTCTCTTCCCAACTGAACCTCTTGCAGAAAAATTCCTCATGCCTGTGTAGTCCCCTCTTTTGTAGTTTGGCCTCTCCCATCCTACTCCTGCATCCCTTTCCACTTGCAACTCAACTATGTATTCGAAGCTCCAAGGGGCCTTTTGTATGTGATTTCGATGAACTACTCAAGGTGAATACGAGGTCCAGTCTTGCTGGTTCATCCTCTCGTCTCTCTCTGGTAGTATCCCTGACATGTGTGTGTGCGTGTGTGTGTGTAACATATTTATAGCTGTAAATTTCTGTTTTCTACTATCCCTTTGAAGAAGTGTTCCTTGATGTTGATGAAGGGTACGTGACTCAAGGAGCTGTAGCTACAGTTCCTTTCCTCGATCCAAACAGGATTTCCCTGCACTCATTCCCAGATGCCGTATGACTGGTATGGTCCGACTTTTTATAATAATAATAATAATAATAATAATAATATTATTATTATTATTATTATTATTATTATTATTATTATTATTATTATTATTATTATTATTATTATTATTATTATTATGAAGAAGAAGAAGAAGAAGAAGAAGAAGAAGAAGAAGAAACACTTTCACCATCACTCACACTTTCACTGTTTTGCCAGAGGCGCGCCGATACTACAGTTCAGATGCTCCTCCAAACTGCAACATCCTCACACCTCCTTCAGAGTGCAGGCACTGTAGTCCCACTTCAAGGACTCAAGTCTGGCTGACCGGTTTCCCTGAATCCCATCAAAAATGTTACTTTGCTTGCACTCCAACAACAGGTAAGGTCATAAAAACCAATTGCCTCCACTCCACTCTAACACGCTCACTCACGCTTGCTGGATTTCCTGCCCCTCGCACACAAAACCGCCTTTACCCCCTCCCTCCAACCTTTCCTATTGCAACCCCTTCCCCGCCTTCCCTCCACTAGACATTTATACGCCCTCCAAGCCATCCTATTTCACTTCAGCGTCCCTAAATGTCCAAACCACCTCAACAGCCCCTCCTCAGCCCTCTAGACAATGCTTTTAGTAACAACGCACCTCCTCCTAATCTCCATAATAATAATAATAATAATAATAATAATAATAATAATAATAATAAAATTAATAATAATAATTCTCCTACTACTGTAAAACATGATCGACACAATGCCCAGCCCTTCTAGGGCAGGGTAGGTGCCTGAGCCCGAGCTTCCAGCTCCCAAGACTGTCATTCCCATTAGCCCCCTTGGGGCGGGAATGGCAGACAAGAGAGGCCTAGCTTCTCCCTACTAGAAGCTAGGCCTGGGGACAGTTGGTCCCAAAGATGAGGGGGTACTTGTGCCTCCTCCCATGGGAGACTTAGGTCTCAGACACTCCCAAGACAGGGAGCCAAGGCCGGGCCACCACTTGGAAAAGGCCCGGGCCGGGAGTATACCCGCGAATCTTTAATAATAATAACTTACAGTAAGACATGAAGAGTCGTTTAATTCTATCTGTCGTTTTGTGTGTAAATGCCAATACGTTTAGCCAGTATGATAATCTAGTTGGATAAAACTGAATGATAAGCCAGCATGATAACCCAGTATGATAAACCAATGTGATGGACTTGTATCTGAAAGAGAAAGCTCTCGGCGTATCTAGTAACACAGAGCTGTAGTATAACATTTATTTTTCCCTAAGATGCAACCTACGCTAGTCAACTAACACCCAAGTATTTATTGACTGCTAAGTAAATAGCGGCAGCAGGTGAAAGGTAACATGTCCATGGGTCTCGCATTTGCCAGGATACCACTCACAGTCGTCGAGTAACACTCCAGTACCTAAATATCTATTTACAGCGGCTGAAGGTGCATAGTAACTTGCCTTATGTGTCTCGCCCTACCATGGTTCTAGCTCGGGATATTTCCATTGTGATCTGACTGCTCTGGTCACAGTGCAGCGAGTAATACTTTCAGCTGTACCTTTTATGTTTATACGTACGACTGTGTAAATGTGTATAAAATGACAGTCATATTGTATTTTGTTTTCTGTATGACTGACCTGTATTCATCTTCCTGTATATGTGTGTTTAATTTATGTGTGTATATGTATCCAAATCTTGTGTTCATCAGTGTTTTACTATTTTCTGTATATATGTATTCAAATCCTCTGCGTGTACATCTGTGTCTGACCAATATGTATACATGTATGTTCCGGCCCTATGTATGTATGTATCCTTGTCTTGTTCATGTGTATGGGCATATGCATGTTTCCAGCCTGTGTGAATAAGTATGTCTAGATCATGTATCTCTAAATATGTACAGTATATCATTACTGTTCCCTTATGGGTGTAGCGATTAGTTATGATTATAATAATAATGATATCATTACTCTGTGTACATCTGTTTAACTCGCATATACAACAGTGTGTACGAGCCATGTATGTACAGCCTTTGTGAGTAAATCTAAATGCAACTGAATTTACTGTGTGTACAACTTATGTGTGCACAAATCCTATGTGTTCAACCCCTATGTGTACAACTCCTATGTGTACAGCTGTGTAACTGTCTATGTGTACAACTCATGTGTGTACAGATCCGGTATAGAACTCCTGTATATACATGTATTGGTGTTGCACATCCCTCTCTCTCTCTCTCTCTCTCTCTCTCTCTCTCTCTCTCTCTCTCTCTCTCTCTCTCTCTCTCTCTCTCTCTCTCTCTCTCTCTCTCTCTCTCTCTCTCTCTCTCTCTCTCTCTCTCTATCTTAGCAGTTACTATCGTGCTTTCCTTAACATTTTCCTTCTTTTTCCTATTCTTATATAAACATGAACAACAACAATAACAACAACAACAACAACAACAACAACAACAACAACAACAACAACAACAATAATAATAATATTCTTATTTCTACACAGAAAGCCGCTTGTTATGCAGAGCATATCGGGCAAATTAGGTCAATTTTGTTCCAGGATGCGACCCACACCAGTCGACTACCACCAAGGTACCCATTTTTTACTGATGGGTGGACATAGACAACCGGTGTAAGGAAACACGTCCGATGCTTCAACCCTCGCCGGGAATCAAACGCGGACACCTCACCGTCTGAAGCTAGAGCTATGCCACAAGGCCACGGGCCAGCGACGACAACAGCAACAACACCTACACCAACACTAACAACAACAATAATAATACAATAACAATAATAATAATAATATAATAATAATAATAATAATAATAATAATAATAATAATAATATTATTATTATTATTATTATTATTATTATTATTATTATTATTATTATTATTATTATTATTATTTTAAGAAGAGCCGCACACGGACACAGACACACACACCCAGGCTGAAGATGGTTGGGGAGTTTTCTAGGTAAGCAAAAACATGTTTTCCGACGTAGGTTAGTTACATGATGACTCGTTGAACGACGAAGCATGAGCTGCCGTGCCAGTCCTGGGATTCCACCGCATTAAAACACAAATGATCACATTGAGTCCTAGTGTACAAATATATGTACTCTTGCATTAAAACAGTGTTCCTGTTCTCTTTTGCAATTCATTATTGTGTTTTCGTTAAATTTTGTCCATTATATGCAACTACATAAAATATTACAATGTATGCCACAGAAATATTAATATTATGTGTAAACAAATAAAACTATGAGGTTTATGTATGATAAAACTTATATCCAATGTTTTTAGTTGCACCACTAGAATGTTGCTATATGGTACCATTGTTGCTATATTACAACATTATGACTGGATAAATAACTGCCATGTTGCAAGAGATAGGTTGCAACAGATAAGCAAAATGGTTGTTCATTCTTTGGAAAAAATGGTACGTGATACTGAAAGGTTGTTGGGAAAAGACACAAAATACTAACGTTTCGGTCCTGGGACTTATGGAGTGACCATTTGGAGTGACCAGGTCCCGGGACACAAACCTTTACGTTAAAATGTCCCGGAGTTGGCATTTTGTATCACTTTCTGCTTACACCTTATCAACAATATTGCCATTTGGGAGAGTCGTCAATAAAAGCGGAGACAACAAACATCAAAGAAGTAAGAATGTAAGTTTATTCAGGTGCAATTATACAGTCTTTAGATACCTGGAGAGGGTTTCGGGGGTCAACGCCCCCGCGGCCCGGTCTGACACCAGTCAGCGGTCTCAGACCTTGCCTGGTACGTAAATTACCTCATCTAGGATACCCAAAAGACTCAAACCAGGTGACTTATTTACGTTGTGGTCCTTGAATTCACATGTGAATGGGACAGTCTTCGATTACCTGCCTCCATATTTTCTCCTTTTAATTTTTAGAAATTCTTTTTTATATTACATGGTATAATGTAATCATACTGAACGACTGTTTAACCCTCATTTGCATTTCGGTCTGTGTTAGATACACTTTGGCCATTATTTTGATAGATCAGAAAATTCTAATTTCCCTATTTTTTTCTAGCGCAATTCTCTACATTTACAAATACCTTATAAAATCAAGGCTTTCAAGTGCCAGTCTTTGTACTGTGTGATTATCCTTACAAATTATTATTATGATAATCAAAACCAGGGTCATACAGCGCTGCTTTCATTATCCTTCAAAAGCCTAATATCAGATATAGATAGCGGCTCAACTAAGGGCAAGACATTTTAATAAATCTAAGCCATCTAATTGTTTTATGTGGCCTGTTGTTAGTTTATTATACATTTGCTGTATCATTTTCTTTGGTTCCCCAAATTGGTCCTTCGATATTATTGTTTTTATAACAATCTTGTATCTTCTAAAGCCATCTTTAAAGGCAATGTTAAAATTGCATTAAATAATTTAAATATTTTTTTATTACATGTCTGAGTCAGATGCTTTGTTCGTCAAGATCCAGAAGAGCGTTTACGGGTATGGGTTTTTGTCAGATGATGACCCGTCTAGTGATAAGCCAACCTGTATCGTACTGGTGCTTGGTGTCAGTAATTCAGCAACCAGTATTGTACTGGTGTTTGGTGTCAGTAATTCAGCAACCAGTATTGTACTGGTGCTTGGTGTCAGCAATTAAGCAACCACCATGGTACTGGAGCTTGGTATCAGTGATTAAGCATCTACTATCGTACCGGTTCTTGGTATCAGTAATTCAGCACCCACTATCCTATCGGTGTTTGGGATCAATAATTCAGCAACCACTAATGTACCTGTACACAAATAACCCGCACATAGAAGAGAGGAGCTTACGACGGCGTTTCGGTCCGACTTGGACCATTTACAAAGTCACCTGTGTTTGGTATCGGTAATTAATCAGCCAATGACATACCAGAGATAAGTTGTTTACCCAATTAAAAAAAACAACAAAAGTTTTATTTCCATTATCCTAGGCTGCAATTAACTTATTTACTAAAATTGACAATATTTTAATTCCTATAATAGATGTTATAGGTCTTGTACTTCGACATCAGTTTAACACTGTCACTGCCTAAAGCACAGTGGAGGTGTTTTCACCAGTGTTTAGAATCAGCCCTAATTAGCACTATAACACTATAACATAGAATATAAGTAGCTTTTGAGGCAGTGAACCTCTCGGTCTACTGCTTGACCTGAAGGCTCTGTTATGGTACGTGAACTATAATTTAATCATTGCATCTTAAGCTTCGGAGGTGCATGATATCGTGACCTCCATCAACATCATGGGCTCTATCACTGACTATCAAATTCAGATTAGAAGAAAAGAACACCCAACTACCTTTGCTAGATACTCGTTTAAGTTTTACCGAAAACTTACATAAAAAAAAGGATCTGTTACAGATTCCCACCAGGTCAAGACTAATAGAGGTGTAGTCACATTCTTCTTCCTCAAAGCCTTCAGAACTTCTAGGCCACAGTTCTTAGAGAAATTCGCATACATCATACACGTATTCTGTTTACTACAATTTACCCCGTGACACTATGAAACAAATAGCTACACAACAGTTGAGGAAGCTGCCAAATAAATTGTTTTGTCCGTTATCAAAGTAGCATCAAATGTTGCTAAACAAGTTGTGTCGCCTGAACGGCGAGTCTATCGTGCACCTGCAGCTCCTGTGAGCGGTAGAGCGCAAAGCAGGATTACGGAGATCACAGTGGTTCTTTATCAGATCCCACTGGGGACTGTTATATCACTAAAAATGACATATTAGCTATTTCAGATTTATCAGTTACTTCCATACTGTATTGTTGATGTACACAATACACCATGGAATACAATCTAAAAAATATATATTATATTACCACTAAAAAAATTTGGTCAAATGGAGCTGTAAAACATTGTGCATAAGCTTAAGAATGAATCTTCGACCAGCGCAGGTATGGCTGTGTGATAAAAAGTACGTATGGGTGACTGTTAGATCTCTGGAAATCAGAGTTTACGAACACTGATGCGCCTAAAGCCTAGATGACAGCAACAACGCCTGCGTACAGAACTAGGATTTTGACACCTGCTGAAGTGGAATGAGGCATGATTAGTCATTCGTGAAAACCAAAAAAGGCTGAAGTCCCACTAAAATCCGTGAGATTCAGTGTTGTAGAACTTATAGGAAACACGAGAACACTGGAATAAGGACATCTCAGACTGTAGCTAATAAATACAATATACAAATATTTTTTTTTCTGGATTATACAGGTAATGATGTTTACATTGAATAAAATATTATTAGGTACAAAAGAAAGCCACTAGCATGCGGTGCATTTCGGGCAGACACAAAAACATAAGACCTGCCACTTCCTTACCACAGAGCGTACGACACAATGATTACAGGACAACCATCGTCCAATTCCGGCCACAGGAATGTAATCACCGAACACCCATCGTATGACTGTCAATGGTACCCCCACCTTGTACAGGTGGGGGTACCATTGATGACCCGTTATTGGGAGCCAATAACGGGTCATCATCTAATGAAGATGCATGTCAGGACATTTTTCCTGGCGAATATACTATCATCATCATGTATTAGACTAATAAAACCTGCTGAGCAGGCGAAATGTCTCTCAGTGCGATATTCAAGTTTTGCACATGTATTTTTGTCATCAATTTCTTTTATTATACCTTTGATCTAGTGATGCGATGATCTTCCAATTTTACGTTTTTTTTTTATCACTGAGGGAATGAAAACTGGGAACCTGGGAGAGATTTATAAGTGACAGATATGTATACAGTTATACATCAACAATAAAAGGCAAAATGCCGTGGCTGGAACAATACTCAAATTACGGTGCCCGGTGGCCTGGTAGGTAAAACGCTCGCTTCACACGGCGAGAGTAGAAACATTGGGCGTTTCTTTACACCGGTTGTCTATGTTCACCCATTAGTAAAATGGGTACCTGGTTGTTAGTCGACTGGTGTGGGTCGCATCCTGGGACAAAATTTACTTAATTTGCCCGAAATGCTCTGCATAGCAAGCGGCTTTCTATGCCGTAGTATGTCATTGATGTCAGCTAGGTCTCTATATCCTGTACATGTACTTGTAAAAATAAAAATGTTATTATTATTATTACTATTATTATTATTATTATTATTATTATTATTATTATTATTATTATTATTTTTATTATTATTATTATTATTATTATTATTATTATTATTATTATTATTATTAAGTAACCTGCACATAGGACACTTCAGATAAGATAAGAGAGATAAGATTTTGCTCTAATTTTTAACCTGGGGGAGGGTTAGCCACCCAGGATAACCCATTGGGGGTCCTTCAGTCTTGTCCCCCAGGGTGCGACCCACACCAGTTATCTACTTGGTTGCTAGGTGAACGGGGACAGCAGGTGTAAGGAAACGCCCAGTGTTTCTACCCTTGCCGGGGGTCGAACTATGGACACTCAGTGTGTGAAGTGAGAGCGTTGCCTACCAGGTCCATCTTGGACCATTAACAATGGAAATAAGTCACTCTGACTTTTTTGGGTTATCCTAGGTTCTCTACACATATGCTGCTATGTTTGATAATTCTATGTAACTGTATTTGTGTATACCTGAATAAACTTACTTACTTACTACTTGTGGATTATTTGTATACAAATACATAGAAAATGAAAGATACACTAATACAATAGTCACTCCCGTTACCTTTAACAGAAAACTTCAAGCATCTTTTAACGTAGAAAATGATAACGTCATAGAGCATAACAATAATAACTTAGTTGAATTGCAACTGAAGAAGATGTTGTTCAGATTATTTAATAAAAGAGTTAATAAATAACCCAAGTTATCAGACTAACCGATTTGCACTGGGTTCCTTTAATCCTCTCCACCAGGATGCCTCCACCCCAGGTACCTACGTACTGTTAGGTCAACTAGGTGCCTAGGCATGTTAGAGGCCTTCCTTGAAATTAATATTTTATATGTAAACCACACATTATAAACTTTGCAAGGAAGTAAACATATTCATTTATTTCATTTCATAACATACCCAGCATATATACCTTGTATATCTAGTACTTGTAGAAATAAAGATATTATTATTATTAAACGTTCTCACTCAAGTGGGATTCGAATCCTGGTCCATCAGAGTGTGAACCACGAGCCTCATATTCATATTTCGTGATGAGTTTAATTCAGTCCTAATTTAGGGATTAGAGTCTAGTTGACTGGTGCTGTACAGGTTACGTGTAGACTTGGCAACCCTAGAGTAGTCAATAAATAAATTTTAACCTCCTTTCCCCTCTTTCTCCCCCACCAAAAAAAAAAAAAATCTGTGAAATTATTTTTTGTCACTTGATACATGTCACTGAGGTTACCTGTGCCAGTAAGATAACCAGTGTCACTGAGTTTACCTGTGCCAGTAAGATAACCAGTGTCACTGAGTGTAGTGATACTGCTCCTGTGGGGAGCAGCAGCAGGATAATACTGCACCACCTCTCGGGGCCCTTAACAACAACAACAGTTTGGTGTGTGTCATGGGCGCCAATACATGGTGTGTGATTCTCTTCTCTTATATCCATATATTAGTGATGCAGATTACATGAAGTACTATGAAGATTCTATGTCCAATAAAGCCTAGAGATAAGGCCTGTGTTTCTATCACAACAATTTATTGAACATAGAATCCTGGGCTACCTGGTGGTGATTCTGCGCTAGACTACATCACAACATGGAGCGTTTACTGAAACCTGAGAGGCTAGACTGTGACCCCAGCTTATCAACGGCTGCTCAGGAATGGAAGCACTGGTTTAAGACTTTCGAAAACTTCTTGGGAGCCCTTCCTAAAAAAAAGATATAGATAAACTAAGTCTGCTTATCAATTTTGTGTCACCTAAGATATATGAGGCTATTTCTGAGTGTAATACCTACGAATATGCTATCAAAACCCTCAAGTTTCAGTATATTAAACCTACAAATGAAATCTTTGCACGCTATCGCCTTGCAACTCGCCGCCAGCAGATTGATGAATCCTTTGAGGAATACCTTCAAGCACTGAAAATTTTAGGTAAGGACTGTCACTTCCAAGCAGTGACAGCTGCTCAGTATTGCGAAGAGTCCATCAGGGATGCTTTTATCAGTGGCCTGCAATCACCAATAATAAGGCAGCGTTTATTGGAGAATAAAACTCTCGACTTAGCCACTGCCTTTGACCAGGCAAGAGCTCTAGATTCAGCCCAGAAGAATTCTGAAGTATACAGTACCACTCAGCCTTCTCGAGTGGTAAGTGCTGCAATTCCTGACCAAGACTCTTGCAAGGAAGTTACTGTGGAACCTGCCTCAGTGACAGCAGCAGCAGGTACGGTGTGTTTCTTTTGTGGTTTTTCAAGACATCCACGCCCAAAGTGTCCTGCTCGTGAAGCAATGTGCCATAAATGCCACAAGAAAGGTCACTTTGCTAAAGCATGTCGTGCTAATGCATCAACAAGAGCTAGTGCCTCCACACATTCCAGTGATCATGCGACTCTAGCAACAGTGACTTCTGCAGCTATTCCAAATTCACTGTCAAAGGCAGTTGTGAAAGTATTCATCAAAGGAACAGAAGTAGATGGTCTTATTGATAGTGGCAGCTCAGAGAGTTTCATCAACCTTGACTTAGTTAAACGCCACTCCTTGACTGTACATCACTCATCAGGTACCGTTTCCATGGCATCAACATCTCTCTCTATTCAGACCTTAGGGTTTTGTAAGGTAAATCTCAGAGTTAATGGAAAGGATTATCAAGATGTACATTTAGCTATTCTGCCACAACTGTGCTCTGATGTTATCCTTGGTCAGGACTTTCAGAAGCTGCATGATAGTGTCACCTTAACATATGGAGGTGAACTGCCTCCTCTTGTTGTCTGTGGACTTAGCACTTTAAGGGTAGACCCACCAAAGCTGTTTGCAAATCTTACCGCGGATTGCCATCCTATATCAGCTAAGTCACGCCGCTATTCTAATGAGGATCGGATGTTTATTGAGAAAGAAACTCAGAGGCTGCTGAAGGAGGGTATTATAGAACAGAGTAATTCCCCTTGGCGTGCACAGGTTGTTGTTGTTAAGGATGATTATAGGAAACGGAGACTGGCTATCGATTACTCTGAGACAATCAACAAATTTACACTTCTTGATGGGTACCCTCTACCTCTAATTGATGATACAGTGAACAAAATTGCTCAGTACTATGCTTTTAGCACAATTGATCTACAGAGTGCCTATCATCAAGTCCCTATAAGGAATGAAGATAAACAATACACTGCATTTCAGGCTAGTGATGGCCTGTATCAGTTTACCAGAGTCCCTTTTGGAGTCACCAACGGGGTAGCCTGCTTCCAACGAATTATGGATTCACTCATTCAGGAAGAGCAACTCATGGGAACTTATGCGTATTTAGATAATGTTACCATTTGTGGCAAGACCCAGGAGGAACATGATGCATCTGGCATTGCCATTGCTGCAGTCTTATCTCAGGCAGGACGACCAGTAGCCTTCTTTTCGAGAACTTTTCAAGGATCAGAGAAGTGTTACGCTGCTGTAGAAAAGGAAGCCCAGGCCATCATAGAAGCAGTTCGCCACTGGAGGCATTATTTAACTGGTAGACATTTCACCATAAGGACTGACCAACGGTCCGTGATGTATATGTTCGACAAGAAGCACAAAAGTTGGATAAAGAATGACAAGATATTACGCTGGAGGATGGAACTATCGTGTTATGACTTTGATATTCTGTACCGACCGGGTCAAGAGAACATCTCACCTGATGCATTCTCTAGGTCCCACTGTGGAGCAGCATGTCATGATTTGCAATCACTCTCAGCACTCCACAAGGCTTTGTGTCATCCAGGAGTTACACGCCTGTACCATTTTGTCAAATCAAAGAACATGCCCTACTCAGTGGAAGATGTGCGACAAGTGATCAGAGCATGCAGAGTATGTGCAGAGTGCAAGCCAAACTTTCATCAACCAGAGAAGACTCATCTCATAAAATCCACCCAGCCTTTCGAGAGACTGAATATAGATTTCAAAGGACCTCTACCAAGCATAAATCAGAACAGATATTTCCTTAACATAGTAGATGAATATTCAAGGTTTCCCTTTGTATTCCCCTGTGCAAATATGACGGCTTCAACTGTTATTAGTTGTCTTTCACAGTTGTTCTCTATTTTTGGTATGCCAGCTTATATCCATTCAGACAGGGGATCCTCGTTCATGAGTAACGAACTTCAGGAGTTTTTGGCTAGCAAAGGTATTGCCTGCAGCAGAACAACAAGCTACAACCCTCAAGGCAATGGTCAAGTGGAGCGGTTCAATGGTACTATATGGAAGGCAGTTACAATGACATTGAAGTCACGCAATCTACCTGTTGAACACTGGCAAACTGTCCTACCTGATGCTCTTCACTGTATTAGATCATTGCTGTGCACAGCTACTAATGCAACCCCTCATGAAAGACTCCTCAACTATTCACGTCGTTCCTCTACAGGAGCCTCCGTGCCCACTTGGTTATGTCATCCTGGACCCGTTCTCCTGAAGAGTCACCGTAGGATGAACAAGACGGATCCTTTAGTGGAAGAGGTAGAGCTCTTGCAAGCTAATCCACATTACGCCCACATTCGCTACCAAAATGGTGAAGAGACTACAGTATCTATAAGACATTTAGCCCCAGTTGAAATTCCCATTAGTGTGGAATCTCAAGATACACCAATAGATGTGAAAGATGCTTCGTTTTCTCCTGGAAAGCCCCTTGAGACTACCCCTACGGAAATAGAGGATTCTGCTCCAGCAGTTAGTCAAACCCCACTGGAAAATATTGAACCTGGTGAAGAGGCTCAAGGGCTACGAAGGTCGCGACGTATACGTCGCCCACCTAACAGTTTGGGAGATTATTGTCTCTGATATTTTAGAAGGGGGAGATTGTAGTGATACTGCTCCTGTGGGGAGCAGCAGCAGGATAATACTGCACCACCTCTCGGGGCCCTTAACAACAACAACAGTTTGGTGTGTGTCATGGGCACCAACACATGGTGTGTGATCCTCTTCTCTTATATCCATATATTAGTGATGCAGATTACATGAAGTACTATGAAGATTCTATGTTCAATAAAGCCTAGAGATAAGGCCTGTGTTTCTATCACAACACTGAGTTTACCTGTGCCAGTAAGATAACCAGTGTCATTGAGTTTACCTGTGCCAGTAAGTTAACCAGTGTCACTGAGTTTACCTGTGCCAGTAAGATAACCAGTGTCACTGAGTTTACCTGTGCCAGTAAGATAACCAGTGTCATTGAGTTTTCCTGTGCCAGTAAGATAACCAGTGTCATTGAGTTTATCTGTGCCAGTAAGATAACCAGTGTCATTGAGTTTACCTGTGCCAGTAAGATAACCAGTGTCACTGAGTTTACCTGTGCCAGTAAGATAACCAGTGTCACTGAGTTTATCTGTGCCAGTAAGATAACCAGTGTCATTGAGTTTACCTGTGCCAGTAAGATAACCAGTGTCACTGAGTTTACCTGTGCCAGTAAGATAACCAGTGTCACTGAGTTTACCTGTGCCAGTAAGGTAACCAGTGTCATTGAGTTTACCTGTGCCAGTAAGATAACCAGTGTCACTGAGTTTACCTGTGCCAGTAAGATAACCAGTGTCACTGAGTTTACCTGTGCCAGTAAGATAACCAGTGTCATTGAGTTTACCTGTGCCAGTAAGATAACCAGTGTCATTGAGTTTACCTGTGCCAGTAAGATAGCCAGTGTCAGTAAGTTTGCCTGTGTGAGTAAGATAACCAGAGTCACCGAGTTTACCTGTGCCAGTAAGATAACCAGTGTCAGTAAGTTTACCTGTGCCAGTAATATAGCCAGTGTCAGTAAGTTTGCCTGTGTCAGTAAGATAACCAGTGTCATTGAGTTTACCTGTGCCAGTAAGATAACCAGTGTCACTGAGTTTACCTGGGCCAGTAAGATAACCAGTGTCACTGAGTTTACCTGTGCCAGTAAGATAACCAGTGTCACTGAGTTTACTTGTGCCAGTAAGATAACCAGTGTCATTGAGTTTACCTGTGCCAGTAAGATAACCAGTGTCACTGAGTTTACCTGTGCCAGTAAGATAACCAGTGTCATTGAGTTTATCTGTGCCAGTAAGATAACCAGTGTCAATGAGTTTACCTGTGCCAGTAAGATAACCAGTGTCATTGAGTTTACCTGTGCCAGTAAGATAACCAGTGTCACTGAGTTTACCTGTGCCAGTAAGATAACCAGTGTCACTGAGTTCACCTGTGCCAGTAAGATAACCAGTGTCACTGAGTTTACCTGTGCCAGTAAGATAACCAGTGTCATTGAGTTTACCTGTGCCAGTATGATAACCAGTGTCACTGAGTTTACCTGTACCAGTAAGATAACCAGTGTCATTGAGTTTACCTGTGCCAGTAAGATAACCAGTGTCACTGAGTTTACCTGTGTCAGTAAGATAATCAGTGTCACTGAGTTTACCTGTGCCAGTAAGATAACCAGTGTCACTGAGTTTACCTGTGTCAGTAAGATAACCAGTGTCACTGAGTTTACCTGTGCCAGTAAGATAACCAGTGTCACTGAGTTTACCTGTGCCAGTAAGATAACCAGTGTCACTGAGTTTACCTGTGCCAGTAAGATAACCAGTGTCACTGAGTTTACCTGTGCCAGTAAGATAACAAGTGTCACTGAGTTTACCTGTGCCAGTAAGATAACCAGTGTCACTGAGTTTACCTGTGCCAGTAAGATAACCAGTGTCACTGAGTTTACCTCTGTCAGTAAGATAACCAGTGTCACTGAGTTTACCTGTGCCAGTAAGATAACCAGTGTCACTGAGTTTACCTGTGTCAGTAAGATAACCAGTGTCATTGAGTTTACCTGTGCCAGTAAGATAACCAGTGTCACTGAGTTTACCTGTGCCAGTAAGATAACCAGTGTCACTGAGTATACCTGTGCCAGTAAGATAACCAGTGTCACTGAGTTTACCTGTGCCAGTAAGATAACCAGTGTCACTGAGTTTACCTCTGTCAGTAAGATAACCAGTGTCATTGAGTTTACCTGTGCCAGTAAGATAACCAGTGTCACTGAGTTTACCTCTGTCAGTAAGATAACCAGTGTCATTGAGTTTACTTGTGCCAGTAAGATAACCAGTGTCACTGAGTTTACCTGTGCCAGTAAGATAACCAGTGTCACTGAGTTTACCTCTGTCAGTAAGATAACCAGTGTCATTGAGTTTACCTCTGCCAGTAAGATAACCAGTGTCACTGAGTTTACCTGTGCCAGTAAGATAACCAGTGTCACTGAGTTTACCTGTGCCAGTAAGATAACCAGTGTCATTGAGTTTACCTGTGCCAGTAAGATAACCAGTGTCACTGAGTTTACCTGTGCCAGTAAGATAACCAGTGTCATTGAGTTTACCTGTGCCAGTAAGATAACCAGTGTCAATGAGTTTACCTGTGCCAGTAAGATAACCAGTGTCATTGAGTTTACCTGTGCCAGTAAGATAACCAGTGTCACTGAGTTTACCTCTGTCAGTAAGATAACCAGTGTCACTGAGTTTACCTCTGTCAGTAAGATAACCAGTGTCATTGAGTTTACCTGTGCCGGTAAGATAACCAGTGTCACTGAGTTTACCTCTGTCAGTAAGATAACCAGTGTCATTGAGTTTACCTGTGCCAGTAAGATAACCAGTGTCACTGAGTTTACCTCTGTCAGTAAGATAACCAGTGTCATTGAGTTTACCTGTGGCAGTAAGATAACCAGTGTCACTGAGTTTACCTCTGTCAGTAAGATAACCAGTGTCATTGAGTTTACCTGTGCCAGCAAGATAACCAGTGTCACTGAGTTTACCTGTGCCGGTAAGATAACCAGTGTCATTGAGTTTGCCTGTGCCAGTAAGATAACCAGTGTCACTGAGTTTACCTGTGCCGGTAAGATAACCAGTGTCATTGAGTTTACCTCTGTCAGTAAGATAACCAGTGTCACTGAGTTTACCTGTGCCAGTAAGATAACCAGTGTCACTGAGTTTACCTGTGCCAGTAAGATAACCAGTGTCACTGAGTTTACCTGTGTCAGTAAGATAACCAGTGCCACTGAGTTTACCTGTGCCAGTAAGATAACCAGTGTCACTGAGTTTACCTGTGCCAGTAAGATAACCAGTGTCACTGAGTTTACCTGTGCCAGTAAGATAACCAGTGTCACTGAGTTTACCTGTGCCAGTAAGATAACCAGTGTCACTGAGTTTACCTGTGCCAGTAAGATAACCAGTGTCAATGAGTTTACGTGTGCCAGTAAGATAACCAGTGTCACTGAGTTTACCTGTGCCAGTAAGATAACCAGTGTCAATGAGTTTACCTGTGCCAGTAAGATAACCAGTGTCAATGAGTTTACGTGTGCCAGTAAGATAACCAGTGTCACTGAGTTTACCTGTGCCAGTAAGATAACCAGTGTCTGGATACATAAAAAAATGAAAACTTTATCCAGATGCTTTCATAATAATGCTGTAACACTCACATGGATACATATTCAAGAATGTACCCTCAAGGATGTACTCAAGGATACATGCTCAAGGATACACTCACAAGGATACACTCACAAGGATGCCCTCATATAATTACGTTTAAGGCCCAACACTTAAGGATACATTCTCAAGGATCCACTCACATGGACGCACACTCCTATATACACTCACAAGGATGCATTCATGGATACATGCTCAAAAATACTCTCACAAGGATACACTTACAAATACACCCACAAGAATACGCTCTCAGGATACGTGCTCAATGATACACTCTCAAGGGCCCACCAGGATTCAGTCAAAAGAGCACACTTTCAAGGAAAGACTCTCTAGGATACATATGGATCAAGGATGCACTCACGAGGATGCACTCTCAAGAATGCACTCTGTAGGATAAGCTTTTGAAAACACACTTCCAATGATGCACTTAGAAACATACACTTGAAGGAAACACTTATAGAAATACAGTTGCATGAAGTATCCATTTATTTCGTCAGAGACAGAGATACATTGCACTACATTGTTACACATATGCATCTAAATGCATACATACCAACCTTTCGTTAACAAATTTATCAGCAATGCAAAATAAATTAATTCCATAATATTACTCACCAGAAAACTAGACATGAAAATAAAAGTAATTTATACGATTTATTTTTGTTTTTATGGAGAAATGACAACAAAAGTCTTCTTTATATTTTTAAGCGGGTGGAAAACTTAGATTACTTTTATCAGCTGATGCTGAACTACTGTGTGGGTTCACTTAAGACCCACTTCAGCTGATTTTGAACCTGTGTGGATCAACAGCTGACTAAAACTCACATCAACTGATTTTGAACCTGTGTGAATCAACAGCTGACTAAGACCCTGTCAGAGTTACACCTGTACACTCATTCTGATTCTTGTATTATATAAAATTAATTATTAAGGAATACCCACTGGTGATTCAGTGTTGATTTTATTATCAATCTGGAGATTTAGTCTTCCTCTTGCGGAATTACACGAGATGTCTACTTAAACAATATTTGACTCGAGACTACCTCAGTGCAACGCCGTGTAGAGCTTTATCAAGTCATAACTTGGTAAAGCTCTGTTAAGAGCGTCGCTTTGTCTCATTAAATATTTCTTCTGCAATGTGTCTGTTCGTTCACTACCTCATCTGAGTTACAATGCTTGGGCAGGTGTGATGCTGCAGACAGCCTCAGTATACAGGATGACCAAGGCAGATACGCATACAAACACTGAGAATATATTTACAATCACTGAGTATAATTACATACATTCTGTACATGTACAATGAGTACACACACATATAGACACTGGATTTATGTACAGACGCTATCTACGTGTACATATTATTAATATCAATTTTTATGTGAAGCGCTCTAACCCTTAAGGATTATTCAGCACAATTAATGGTGGAGGCTCGATCCTCCGACTGCTAAGCGTGAGACCGACGCGCTATATACTTCTTTACGTAAATGTACAGACACTGGGTATAGAGATTTTACGATCACATAACAAAAGTCAGCTGATCTGCACTTGTCAGCCGTACTTACATGAGTCTGCACGAAGTTTAATTGATGAGATATGCGATAAACTCATAATTTAAATCATTACGTAGTGAACAATATCTCTCCTTACATTGGAAAGAATGTGAAATCATAGAAAAACCTTATGTATACCAGTACTTCGGAGTTGGTAACAAGACTACATCAGTGGCAAGTTCCTGGGGCTAGTGGGAAAAAAACCTACATAGATGCTAAACTTTTGTTAAATACAATGTTTCGCCTACTACATGCTTTATCAAGTACCTGATAATGCCTACTGCAGGTGAGACATCATTTTTAATAAAAGGTCATGTTTTGTTATATATATATTTTTTTTAGCACTTGACTACACACGGTCCCACTCCAGCTACCTGGAATTGCACAACGACATCTCATTACTGAGAACATTTACAAAATCAAGTACCCACCAGTATATACCTTAAAATAATTATCCACTCATCTCTTAATTAATGTAAAGGTTTGACTTCTTATTGATCTCCATCTTAAGTAACACTCATAACTGATGTGAAGGTTTGACTCACAATATATTTCCCACCTTAGGCTACACTTATAACCAACTGACATGAACACGCAACACGCCGGGTCGTCAGAATGAAAAAGCCGTACCAGTCAAAGCTCAAACAATATCTTATTAAAATGCTTATTTTCTACGAAACTCCCCTTAGGGATTTCTTAATCTCGAGCCGTTGATGTGCCATGTCTTACGTTGGCATGATTTACAAGAAACAAGAAAAAATGATGAGAAATAAGTATGATACGAGAGATACAATAACGTCTATGCAGATTTGTACCATTCACAGCTTGTGTATTTAGATTCATGTACGTGCATGATATTAGTAATTTTAGTTAAAATGTCACAATTTAAGATATCTGCCAGCATGATATTCTGCAGGTGGACACTCCGAGAAGATAAACACCTAATTTGTTCAGTTCTCCTTAAGTGATGTCACCCAGTATGACTAGCTTGGGTGTTTGAGTGCTTCAGTACTTAAAAACTGGAGCTCCTTGAGTTGCAATTCAAGTTTGTTAAAAGCCGTGTTGACGGACATGAAAATGACGGGCAGAAAAACTAAGATGGTCGATATTGGCCATTGTGCCAGATATATGAAATGTATTTTATACTTATACGTAGTTTGAAAGCGAGCTGGAAGGGGCAAGAGAGTAGAAACCTATCTTTTAAAAGCAAATAATGCACTTGATATTAATTTCATTGTCAACTTTGTTCTGACCTTTTTAAACCCTTTCAAATATATATATATATATATATATATATATATATATATATATATATATATATATATATATATATATATATATATATATATATATATATATATATATATATATATATATATATGCATGCAAAACAACCACTGTGAAAAAATAGAGAAGTTCCAAGCGCTTTCGTGACTACTCACATTATATATATATATATATATATATATATATATATATATATATATATATATATATATATATATATATATATATATATATATATATATATATATATATATATAGTAAGTTTTGTTCTAGCTTTACATGCATAGTGTTAGATGTTCTCTTGATCGATATCCTCCTTAAATTTTAAAGATAACACTGAACACATACAACTCTTCTATGCGAAAGGATTCTTATAATGTATAAATGATGTAAGAGGACAAACAAAGAGAGAATCAAAGAAGAGACTGAAGAGTCATTAGAAGCAAGTTTTAACTAAAACGACAAGTTGCTTACGAAACAAGATAACGAAACCTAAGGAGCAAATAGACTGTCATTTAAGATTATAAATGACTAGCTTCTAAAAAACTGAGTAAATGTTGACAGATGTTGAGATGAGTCGAACACTTGAGGGTACTGAATAAAATTTAGCAATTTCGTATAATTAATACATGTGTATAAGGAATCACAGACAAACGAGTGACTACAATTATACTTGCAACCATAGTCAAATACCATGAGCACTTTCGTGTGTCTATGTATGTATTTTTAAAAGAGACCAAAGAAGATTTTAGTTTATTTGTCAAGGATAATCACCTGATACACGTCTTTGTAGTAAGATGGCCCGTTCAGTAGTGTCGGTACTATGGAGGGGCGAGGATAAACTTTAGTGTCTAAGTACCATACAGCAGCGACCACTGGCTTACTCGTACTGGACTCATCGACTGTGTAAATTAGACGTATCCAATTCTCACATAAAATCGCGGTATAAGGTGCTTACACACTTGAAACCCACTGAACAGGGACTGGTATATGTTTTTTCTATCTGAACACTTCTCAGAAGTAATGATTAAGACGATTAAGAAGTAAAGAACTTAACTGCAAGCTAAAACGTCATTTACGTCTGTATAGTAATTAGTTCCTTCATGCATGAATACGGGGTCAATGGGAATGAACCAATTAGTGAGTAGTTCATGCACTGTTCAATAAACTTAGCTAGAGAGACTAATTAATGAACAATAGGAACTAAATATAGCACGAGTTTTACTAAAGCTGCTTGTATATCCCACAGCAAACAAATGAGAAATTTTTGAAAATACAATTCTGAAGTATAAACCAATTAATAGACATTTGGATGCAAAAGATTTCACATAATTTACTGAAACAGTCTGGAAATAATCCAGTTAAACCACACGAATGAATTCAGTAAAAAACTGCAATAGTGTTATTAAATAACAAAAAGTCAAGTATCATAGAATAATAGCACACTAAACATAGGTTGTTGTGTGCCATAGGACGTTATGTTATAAATCTCCAGTAACCTCCAGAACTGTTGGGATATTCAAGTGTCATCATTTTGGTAAAGAAACAAATATTTTCAAATGGGAGTAAGATTATCTTCCTTTAAATCATGAACTATATACTGGTCTAGAAAATGTTAATTTTCACTGCTGAGGTCAAATTTACAGTATGTTAGTTATTGTGGTCAGTAAGTGGATTCCACAATTATACGTTGAATCATAACTTGTACAAAACATGTTTGGAATTTATCCTATCTGCATCCTTGCCTGCATTTCTGAGGTGAGGGAACCTAGCACTGGACTCGTGGTCACAGGTTACAGCATATCTCTGAGTTTTAAGTTATGTCTATATAATTTTTTCCAGTTTGTCCTATAAAAACGGTAATCACAATCTTTGCAAGAAGCTGAATAAACGCCTCACTGACAATTTGGGAGAGTTGTTTCTCAGCATTGTCTTTACTATTTTCATTCTTCAACTACATTATCACAATGGCGAGAGCTTGTGGCACGAGAGGTTAGGTTACGTTTGGTTCGTCAGGAAACAGGACAAGTGTTTCCTGACGCGGGTCTGAGTCAGATGATGACCCGCTGTAGGAGATTCTGGTCATCTGACCGAGGCCTTCCGCTGGCTTATCGGTCTACCCCTTTAAAAATTATGGTCATAGTTATATCACAGCAGAGTTATAGCAACACTTTTTCATATTTGTGTTTTATGTAGCATTAAGTTGTAATATTATCTATACAATTTTCGTGACTTTATCTACAGTCATGTCAATGAACACATGAATACTGTAAAATGAACGCAGTTTAATGTTACCAACTTCACCATAAAACCTCAAGGTTGCATATCCTAAAGGATCTTAAAAACGTAAAATGTAATATTTGTTAAAACTTATGAAAAAATGCTCATGTGAAAATTTCATTTAAAACGACTGTAATATAGAGTATGTGATGAATGATTTGAAAAACCGACAAGTTGAAGGTTGAGACACTTATGCAACATATGGGAATCTTTATTCAGGAAACATTTCGCCACATAGTGGTTTCATTTGTCCAATACAAAGCAGAAATGTGTAAGTAGAGGAGGTGTTCGAGGTAATCAGTCCCTCAGCCTGGAGTCGATGTGTTCAGTTCATCAATCTTGTAGAAAGTGCAGCATAGGGCCGTAGATGTGGCTTATATACTGTAGTCAGGTGAGGCGAAGCAGGAGGCGGGGTCATAGTGGTACCATCCACTAGTCAAAGTAGGTCTTCGTCCAGAGATTGGACAAGTGTTGAAGAATTCTTTGTATCAAGATCCCATAATGCTGCAGTGTCTGACAATTGTGATGAATGGCTGAGGGACTGATTACCTCGAACTCCTCCTCTACTTACACCTTTCTGCTTTGTATTGGACTGATGAAGCCACTGTGTGGCGAAACATTTCCTGACTAAAGATTCCCATATACTGCATAAGTGTCTCAACCTTTAATATAGAGTATATCTAAAAACTTAATCGTATTCAGCTTAATGTAAGGGACTGTCTAACATATACAAACTAAGTAAAAAAAAACTCAAATCTTCCATTAAAAAATCACATGTATAGTTTATCAACAACCCGTTTCACTCATTTAACATTAGAAAAGAGAATACCTTTAAAAAGGCTAGTAAAATTAAAATTGTATGTAAAAGATTTCTTTGTACTGGTCACAAAAATTTCTCCAGAAACTTTCCAATTACTGCAAACAATGTTTAACATGAAATGCAAATTTACATTTTGTGATACACAGTTTTATCAGTTTTGGCCTTCAGTTAAATTATCGGCTCTTACCTAGCCATTTTTTTGAAGTTCTCCTTTTAAGGAGTGTGTAGATCATTGCGATATGTCTACTTGTGGGTATAAAGTAACGTAACGCAGAGCAAGTCTTTATTCTAGGCACTTCACTCAAGAGTGAGCTTAATCAGACTTTATAAGCTCAATGTAAAGCGAAATTTCGTATGAAAGACATGCTTGGTATTAGTTGTCTTTACACCCAATTATCAGCTTGTCGTCCAAGTCACTATGTCAACTGTTTTCTTTTTGTTTTGTTTTGTTTATTTGTTCTTCTGGTGACAGTCTTCATGTTTAAACACCTCGCTTAACCTATTAGACGATCACACGATGCTTGTAATTGTTCGCTCAGGACATTGAGTCCAGGTATGCCAGTGGTCGCAGCTGCCGTGGCTCACTGTAATGCCATTGGCTATCCTACCTTCACGTGTTCTTTGACGCAGGTCATATTACGACATGGGCCAGTGTCAAGTGATTTCCTTGCAGCAAACTAATAACCTTCTCATTGTTAGTGTTCTCTGAAGTGTATATTCCATCATTACCGTACTACTTTGTATGAATCAGTAAATTTACTTGTAAGTGTTTACAAGATGTGTTTCACATACTTCAAAATCTTCAGATTCTTGAAAAAGTTAATGTGGAAAGCAGATCAGAGATGTTAAGGCTAGTGGATGAGAGGTATTGAAACCATGGGATGACACGAGACGATGGAGCCAGTGGATGACGGGTGTTAACGAAGTAGGTGAACCACAGATATTTAAACGTGGTGATAAGGTCAGAGGAAAATGCATGTTGACGAGGTATGACATGTATTCATGGAGCCAGTGGTGTTACTGACGCGATTATGAACCTAGTGGATGAAAGGTATTTAAAAATGATGAGATCACTGAACGACAAGTGTTGTTCAAGCCAGTGAATGACATATGTTGATGAGATCAGTAGATGACAAGTATTAATGAAACCAGAGAATGACAGGTGTTTGAAGGCTTTAAAAATGCACCAACAGAAAAATATAAACATACGATGGTTTGTTTGGATTTTTTTATATAAATTATGTAACCATGACAACACAGGTTACAATGATGTTTCTGACATAGACATATTTAGACAGTTCAATAAGAAATATATTTACTGTGACAGAGTATAAGCGAGGGTAAATTTATGAAACATTAGATAATTTTCAAAGCCTAACCTTCATTATGGAAAAACAGGCACAAACCTTATGATATTCAGGATATTTGTTGTTTAACCTGACTTCAGGCTTCTTTCTTTTTTTTTCATGCTGTTGAAACAGCATGAACATTTTAACATTCCGGTTTACAGAGACAGAAGATTTAACTTGTTTCTGTTCACATTCATTTCTGAACAGATTTCTCAGCAATGTCAGTGGAATCTTCTCATATGTGAATATACTTAACACGTAGTCATAAAAATATAAATGATCATGTAGACTTTTGGGAAACTGAGTTCCATCATATTATAGGAAGGTCTAAAGTATCTTTACGTCCTCTGTAAAGTATACTTTATCTTTGGATGTAGTGGGAAGGTCTACAGTATCTGTTGTAGATAGTTTTACAGTATATTTACATGTATATAACTTACAAATTTTTATAATTCATATTTATGTCTATTCTTTGTGCCATTACAAATAGTCCCATGTTTGTTTGTTAGTTTTTAGACTCATCGACTACACGAGTAATATTAAGGGCCGAGTCCACCAAGAAACATCACGCATACTTTAATTACCGATATGGTCTTAAAACTTTCAGTATAGTATATACATAAGAGATGTATACTTTTCAGTGTATATACTCCATTATTATTACTTCCAGAACCATATATAGCGTTAAAATTTATATTCGCCTCAAAATATTGATGTTTAAGAAGGTGCTAAGTTTAACTAAATACGTGGGTTCTTTTCCTGAACATTTTCTGGGTATTTAGTCTCTCAGTAACTTGCAATATAACCTGAGGATTGCGAACATTTTTATAGACACCATCCCTGGTTGCTCTGCAAGTCTCACTTGTCACAGGCGAACATGCGAGTAGCCCCATACATAAGTAATAAGGACTCTCCGGGTAGTCTATAAGTAGCCGGTCTACTCAAGGTGCTGGGTTTGATAAGTTTCTAGACTGATTCAAGCTCTCTGTTTAGAAGGAAAAAAGCTCTTCCTTGTTTCGCAGTCACACAGATTCTTAAGAAAAGAAGGCAGTGTTGACCTCGTTATTTCAGTCATGAGTCTCCAGAAATTTAAAATGTGTATTAACAAACTTTTCCTGCCCAGGGAGGCTCCTCCTACAGTTCTGAGACTAGTCAAAGAAATCATCATGTGAGCCTTTACCAAGAGAGATTCGAGCAGCTGGTAAAATAGGCACGGGAACTGGTGGGCCGTTGATGAGTTTCTTGAGCTTAACGTGTTGAGCTTTCTTATTCTTGGCCTGCAGCTTGTCCCGGAGCTCCCTCAAGTGCGCCTCCCTGCAACACAAGCAACAGTATCAGTAGCTAGAAATCTGACATACCAATCAGCATAGATAATGACACTGCAAATACAACGTAGTATTTTGCCGTGTCTGTCCTTTGGGCCAACTGAGTCTACATTGCATGTGGATGTAGATGTAGACTGATTATCATAACACCATAACACAATCCATGAATCACCTGATCATACTTTAATAAACAGATCAGGAGTTAGTTAAGCTTTGATATTATATTATATATATATATATATATATATATATATATATATATATATATATATATATATATATATATATATATATATATATATATATATATATATATATACTTTACATCTAAACTGTCGCATCTGAGCGCTTCTGCAAAGACAGTGATTATGTATGAGTTAGGGTGAAAGTGTTGAATGATGAAAGTTTTTTTTTGGGGGGGAGGGGTTCTTTCTTTTTGGGTCACCCTGCCTCTGTGGGAAACGGCCGACGTGTTAAATATATATATATATATATATATATATATATATATATATATATATATATATACTTCGTATAATAAAACTTATATTGTATGCGGAAATAAAGCAACATTTATACTTAGTTTTGTATTAGGGATTTTTCACCATTTTCAATTTCAAAATAAAGTTAAAGAAAATAAAAATTTCTCTATAATCTTATAATATATTGTATTAACTCTAAAACATATAAAAAAAATCAAAATCATTATTCTCTTACATAAAACGAATTTTAACTAACCGAAAGTTTAAAAAACTTAATTACATAATAAAGTTGTCCTACAGAATAAGTAAGCTTTAAGCTGATATTTTATCCTGTATCTCTTAAATCAGTCACTGTAACGTTTATCAAAAGTCGGGATTTCATTATCGTACATAATTTTTGTATATATTTAAACGTTTTGCAGGTGAGCTCTGACCTTTTCTCCAGTGCTGAGTCGTTCTGTTGTGTCATCTTCCTTTCGAGTTCCTGACGTCGCTTCTCCCCCACGTCCTCCTTCCTGTAGAGGGACGCCATCTTCTCCTTCAGCGACTCCAGCTCCGCCTGCGAGAGGAATGGATTCGGGCTCCGTTACCTTCTTGTTCGTGGGTCACATTACACTTGCATTAGTGTGTGCTAACTGTGATGTGGTTGTGCTGACAAGGGTTCAGTAGTTGACAAAGAGCGAGGAAGGTTGAATTTGAGAAGAGCCTGTTCTTCATGGGGTCAATAGCCTTAAAGCGGTAGGCTTGGAGCAGAATGTAATTAATTACAACTTTTAGTAATTGAAATTGAATTTTCTGATTAAAAAGTAATTGTTATTGACTTGTCTAGCTTATATCTGCTTAAATTACATCATAAAACTGGGGCATCATGATGGGCTAATGACCTAGTGAAAGTACACGTCAAGAGGACTGTGCATCTATTAGACGTAGGCCTTTTGGTCTATTGGAAGGATTCACCTTCCAATAGAAATGATGGTTTGCATAGCCACTTGAACACCGTCCCTCTTTTGTCTATGGCTAAATAATTAGACAGCGGCTGATATATCAAAATGTGATGGACAGCCGTAGTGAGACAACAACAGGTGACCAAATTGATTATGTAGCAGCGTTTCTGTGTGTTCTGATGCCACATGTCAACACAGACTTGTCAGTGATTACTCACTTTATTTTCTTCATTTAATTATGTTGCATTTCATATTTTGGAAGACATCACTAATAGTATTACGGCATAGGTTACATATAGATGTACAGTATCTATCACATTAAAAAAATCCTATATGAGTATACTGAGTTATTTATAAATATGACATTACATTTCTACATTTTTATATTTATATCTGTATATCTTATCGTTATATCATATCAGTTTATCTCCCGACTGGTTCCTGTACAATTTGGTGGTAAACATGCAGCATCCGGACTGTGTGATCAGAAAAAAATGTTTGCTGCAGAATTATTTACATATAGCTGTGAGACATGAATAATTTTTCTAACAATTATTAATCTGTTAGATAGGAAAAAAATGCTTTGAGAAATAATGATAAATTCCTTAGACTGTTAGATTATGTAGGAAATTAACAATTATTACGGTGTTATAATAGACAGGCATAGGTGAATACTGACGGAATTCATAGTTTAGTTCTGTAGGTTCGTAATGGTGTATATTTATAGAAAATTATTCAAATTAAAATGTGATACAACATATTTACGAATGTTGAGGCGGGTGTTTGAGAGCAATATTAAGTACAGTGTTAACCACAACTTGATGCACTAATGCAGGACGATAAGGAATAGAACAAGCAGCGAATATATGTGGGAAAGCAGGACTAGAACATGTACGTAAAGGATGAGGGACGAGACAGGTTATTATTATTATTATTATTATTATTATTATTATTATTATAAACAGGTACGAAACGCAGTTATAGAACAAATGTGATAATACAAAGAAATGTTTATTGACATTAACTCATAGTAAAAGAGTATAGATAACATGAGAGAAGATAAGAACATAAGAATGGAGGAACACTGAAGCAGTCCCACTGGCCCATATAACGCAGATCTTTCTCTACACCAACCACTCCCACCCACCAACAAGAATAAAATTCTTATGTCCGAGAGACTCGCCTGTCGCCTTTCGTTGGCCTGATGCATCCTCCTGGAGACGTCGTGGTGAGTCAGGTCCCGCAGGCTGAACTTGTTCCTCTGTGACTCCAGATGCTGTTTCGTCTCCTCGGGAAGGAAGTCCTACAACAGGGAGACAGGTATAGCAGGTAAGTAAAAGTCTTGCATTAGCCAGCTGTGGCTCAGCTGATGCCATGAGAAATTACGAGAGGGTAAGATGACGCGTGAAGGCGTTATGTTGCTGGTAATGATAGGGAAAGTGTTAGCATTATTATTATTATTATTATTATTATTATTATTATTATTTAAAAATGTAACTATTTCACAGTGCCATATCTCCTGGGAGGGAAATTTTTGGCTTGTCAACTATTGGTAGACGTCACACTTCTGAGTCGGCAAAAACTCGAATTTAGTTCATAAAACATTTAATTATGTTATTACTATTATCATAATTCATTCAGTGCAAGGAATGGATGAACGATCGATCCTCCGTCTACTAAACACAAGACACACTGCTACTTTACTGTACTCACAGAGTTGATCCTCAGAAAACCTCTGAACTCTCCCTCTTACCTTAGGATTGAGTTTACTGCTGCCGGCAGACTCTGTCTGTGGGGTGGCTTCGATAATCTCGTAGGCCACCCCTCTACCCGCCTTCTGCCTGGAAGTGGTAATGAAACCCTCCTCCCGCAGTGACTCCAGGATAGACTGCTCCTCCTGTCGTGCCTTCTGGTACCCACTCAGAAGTCGAGGACACTGCTTCCCAGTGATGGTCAGGTCTGCGAATGGTGGTGTTGTAGTTAGAACTAGTGCAGTGATGACTACGTTAAGCATGTGAGAGTGATGATAATTGTAATGTTGACGATTAGCGAGTATAGAGAGCGAAAATGATGAGAGGATGGTGATCATTACTGATTTTAAGGTAATACAAATACTCTGATAATAAAACAGTAACAATATCAATTAAAATATTACAATAACAATTATAATTAACTTCATTGCATATTTTAATTCACATGTTTAAAAATATATTCACTGAGGTAAGCAGCAGAGAGAAGGAAATTTCTGAGTATGGCAAAAATATTTTGAGAATAAGCAACGTATTTATATACAGAATGTTACAGTCTATACTCGTCTCCCATCACTGTTCTGTTGTATCTCTGTGGTAATTTGTTCCTATGTGAAGACTAACAGTTGTGCTTCATGCACTGAATGACTCACACGGGTTTAACACTTAATGTAAAAATGATGAGTTAATTTAAGTCTTTTTTTCATATTTTGATTTTTGTGTGCCTGCTCGCACACTGTTATTGTCAACATTTCATGGTGATGACTGAAACCCTTGACTGTCAAACCTTTATTTGTTTTTTATCGGTCTGTGTTATTGTACGAGGGTCAGGATAGACTGTAGGTGAGATAGCAGCTGTAGGAAGGATAGAGAAAAACTGCTAAACATAAGACACATTTCGTAGTTTCAAATTACTTGAAAAAAAAAATAATCCACTGGAAACTGTAGGCAAAATGGTCTTTGAAATAATAATAATAATAATAATAATAATAATAATAATAATATTATTATTATTATTATTATTATTATTATTATTATTATTATTATTATTATTATTATTATTATTATTTTCAAGAAGAAGCGCCAAGGCCGTAAGTGTCAAACAGTCTGCGGCATGGAAAGTAAACAGGTTTAATTAAAAGAAGAGAAGGGAGAGGTGCTCTGAGTTCTTCATCAGTATCAAGACATCCTCCTTGAAGCCTCTGGAGTAATATGCGACCATATCGTGAGTTCGAAAACCGACAAGAGAAAAACTTTACTGTTTTTACTCACGCATATTTCTATTGGGGTTATTAAAATTTAATTGAGCTCCCATTTATAGTAAATAGTCTTTATATAGCATCTTTGTTTATGTTTTTATTTAATTATGGCGAAGCGCTCAACTCTTAGGTGTCTTAAAGTGCCTGAAGAATAGGAGGTATTCGGGAAGGAGCCTTGGATCAAGAGCCACTCACTGGCAACGAACAAGCCTGTGGTCTACGTTTATTGGTATGGAGATTACCAACAGACTGGTCTGAGACCAGACAAGTTCTGTGGACAGAGGATCAAGCCTACAGCACTCCCTGTTATGAATGACACAAACGGGTTGACTGTTTCAGGAAATACATTAAAGAAAGTTGAAGTACGGTACATTTAAAGAGTGCGTGTCAAGGCACTTGAATAAGCCTCGTCATACTTCATGGGAACGACCTCGTGCCTTCCAAGAAGAGGCCGACAGGTACGTAAATTATCTTGCATCGACCGTAAAGCGAGGAGCATGCAAGGTGCTAGACGGTGACTATCTCCCATTAACATTCAAAATAATACAGCTGTAATTTTCTCTCAAAATCTGCATTGCTCACTGGAAAAGCATTGATTTGAATACCCATAACCAGCATCACGGAAGGTTTAATACAATGCCTCTAAGATTCATAATTTTTAATGAACTTAAAGTTTTAACAGTTTCTCAGTTGAAAGATACTCGTTAGAGAAGTAAAGGTTTAACCCAGATACTATCTGATGAACCAAAGAGTAACATAAATCTAGTGAATGGAAGTTTTTTTTTTGTCATCCATCTCCACGAACAGGTCCCCAAAAAACGGTCCGTTACAAGAAATAAGTGATATTTTAATGTAAAATGTATCTTGAGTGAATGACATTTGAAATGAAAAGTCTTTCGTTATATCTCATTCACACTCTCGAGGAATGTAAATGGGAATATGAATGACAGATTGCATGTCAATGGCATACAATACCGAAAAAAATATGAATTAGACACATGTGCAACATCTGGGTAACTTTACTTGTAGACGTTTCGATAAAGAAGTATTGATAAAGCCATATATATATATATATATATATATATATATATATATATATATATATATATATATATATATATATATATATATATATATATATATATATATATATATATATATATATATATATATATATATATATCTGTCGTGCCGAATAAGTAAAACTGGTCACTTTGCAAGAACTCATCTAAAATTAAGTCCTTTCTAAAATTTTCTTTTGTACGTTTAAAGATATATATTTTTTTTCATTTATGTTAATGTAAAAATTAATAATTTTGTACCAAAAGAACCTTAGGAAACTTACCCAACCTTATTATAACAAGCGCAATTTAATTTAGCCTAATCCAACTCAATATGTTTTATATAAGTTTACAATAATTTAATAATAAACAAACACAATGAAAAATATATTTTTGCGTTAGGTTCAGAATGATTTTTTGCGAAATCATTGCATACACAAATATTCGCTTGCCTTATTCCGCAAGAAGAGCGTTGCTATTGAAGCCAAAATCACAAGTTTTTACCTCTTCGACACGACATATATATATATATATATATATATATATATATATATATATATATATATATATATATATATATATATATATATATATATATATATATATATATATATATATATATATATATATATATATATATATATATATATATTAATTACCAAGGTTCTCGATGGGTGTGAAGTCAGCCTCGACCCTCTTGATGAGCTCCGGAGGTGAGTTTTCGGTGATGACGAAAGAGTAGTCATCGTCGAGGTCACAGATACCAGAGTCGCTGGAATCGACGCTCCTGGCGGAGGTGGAGGTAACAGAGGAGGGAGGTGCTCCTGGCTGCTTGAACCATGGCGCCAGGCTTCTTCTGCAGTCCAGGGACTCCTGCAGCGAGGAAAGAAGATATAATGTTAGCACCTGTAACACCTCATGCCCTTCTGCATTCCAGAGACACCCAGGGAAAGAAAACAAGATTCAGTTTAAGCACATGTAGTGGCAGTGCCTCGGATCCGAGAGAGACTTATTCTCAAGTGGAACCGCTGAATCACGATGGGTCGTACAGCGTTTGGGGAATGGAGATTAATTAGGTCTGATTCAGGAAAGTGTGAGTAGCTGCGATAGCCTTCACTAACATCGAGGCACTCTTCTCTCCCTCCTGGAAGAGTGCCAAGCAAGGAAGGCTGAAAGTTTACGTTTTGATTATTTCTTCCCTCTGATATTTTGTGCCCAAAATGTCTTTGGACACCGATGTCACTTCAAACTCGAAACTTCACTAGGAAAAAGAAAATACAAATGGCGTTAGTCGACGAGTGGTAATTAAAAGACACCCACAGTGGAACCTTCATCAAATATTTGATTAAGTCTCACTGTGGGTGAAACGTCATTAAATGTGTTTTGAAAATACATTAGAAAATAATGGGAAATAAACGCAACCATTGGAAATAAAGGCATCCATAAGAAATATTGACATCCATGAACAATAAAGGCAAATACAGGAAATAATGTTACCATAGGAAAAGAAAGGGCAACTATGGAAATAAACAGTAAATAACACAAGTGTGTTGATGAAGTGTATCAGTCGGGAATATTTTGGATAGCAGTAAATGACCTACGATTCCGTTTCTAGTTATCGTTGAAAGTCTTGGTTGCAACGTTTGATTACCAGTCACAGACAGCATATCAGCAGATCCCATGAATAGTCAAGACAACTTCGCAAACACTTTACTGCTGCTTGTAACTAACTAGAAAATTCTCCAGTAATTGCACAGGCACCAGTATCCCCAAAATATAACAGAATTTTAAGTTCTGTTGTATTTTCTCGTAATCTCAAGTTATCAGAGTTGAAGGTTTGAAACCGTTCAGGCGAGGCACTCGCAAATTATTGCAGGAAAACAAATTGAAACCCAAAGAGCCCAGAATCAATCCAGATGTATCAGAAAGATACACCGACATTTAAGGGTTAAAGCCGATCAGAAGAGCCTTTGAATTACTGGACGGAAACCAAAATCGGGAATGATCTACATAAAAAAAATAGACTAAATGGCACTTGCACCCGGCAACACACCTATCGTTACATGAATCTTTCCCGAGTTACAGCACACACGTTGAAAATTTATGGCCTATCGGATGAGGCGTTCTCGATTTATAAAAGAAAACCTTGGGGGAAGACAAAAAATCAAGCAGACATTTAAAAGTACCCTATCACTTTAAGGTATACCTAAAAAGTTCTTTAGTAAATAATACAGCAACAGTACTATAGTAACAAAATCAACAATAACATTTCTCCTCACGACCAAACCTGAAAGCAGAAAGTTCATGAGAAGACACATGTGCAGCTCCTGTGCACTCGACTGATGAGTTTGCCGCGCGAGCGATAAGTTACCTAAAGTGCTGGATATGTGACTGGAAGCTAAGGTTTAATCAGCGCCAAACTCTGCGGAATTATGGCTTCCACTTAGACTGTGTTGGGTGGCAGTGCCTGCACTGGGTAGCAGTGCCTGCGCTGGGTGGCAGTGCCTGCGCTGGGTGGCAGTGCCTGCGCTGGGTGGCAGTGCCTGCGCTGGGTGGCAGTGCCTGCGCTGGGTGGCAGTGCCTGCGCTGGATGATGGTGCTGGTGCTATTTATAAGGACCCGATACACGCTGTGAGGTACACTGTTCACATTAATTAGGAACTATCGACTACACGAGGGTTTTTAAGGGTGACCCCACCAAGCCACAACAAAAATGCTTGATCCCTGTGACATTCAGTCGTACAAAGCCTCATTGTGTATAAAATGATATATGCAAACTCTTCTCGGTGTTTATATATGAAGACATGTACATTTTCGTGTATATTCACAGATATACACATGCTGGAACATTGCACTTACTTTAATAGGCAAAAAATATTATTCGTTTAAACCTTCGTGATATGAATTTAATCACGCTATTGCTTAAGTAGTTATAAGTAGTTATACTAGTAGTTGTAGTCGTCGTAGTAATGGTAGTACTATTAGTAGTAGTTGTTGTAGTAGTAATAGTAGTAGTAGTAGTAGTAGTAACAGTAGTAGTCGTATTAGTAGGCTTTATATTAGCGGATTTTGTTGATCTAAATATGGTTACTTATTTCAGTTTCAAGAGTATGCAAGTGTCATGTGTGTATATAGGCTTCATACAGCTGTATACAGGTGTAATACAGATTCGAAGAGATTTAGATGTGTATACAGGTGCAATAGATTTGTTCAAGTGAATACGTGTGCCATACATCTGTACACGTGTAAATAGGTAAGCATGTTAAAACAAGTAAAAATGTGTATACAAGTGTACAACTGTACATGTTAAAATAAGTACACGTTTACACAGGTGTACATGTATGTACATGTGTACTACATGGGATACATGTGTGCACAGGTATAAGGCAGGTATGTAGAAATGTAATACGGGTGTGCACATGTGTACTTAAGGTGTATACTGGTGTATTGTGTAGGTACATTACTTACAATGCTGGATTATAATGATTATTCAAAGGAAGAGCCAAAGGGTAAACAAATGTAGTATTTAGTGTCAAGGTTGTGACTGACTCTGTGACCTGCTTCTTTTCTGATGGAAGTGTGAGTGGGTGTGTGGAAGTGTGGATGTTTGGGAGCGCAGGTTTGTGGGAGTATAGGTGCGTGGGAGTGCAGGTGTTTGGGAGTGTAGGTGGGGGAGGGTGCGGAAGAAAATGTGACTTGGGGGGCGAATGCTGGAGTTAGGGGTGGAGTTTGTGGTGGGAATCGAGTCGGGGGTGGGATTTAAGGATGGGAATAGAGCCAGGGGTAGATTGAAAGTAGGGAAGAAAAGTGCTGAGTGATAAGGGGAGATATCGTCAATCATTCCACTAAGGGTTCAACAGATGCAGATCTTTCAAAGGTTTCATTCCAGCGATACTAAAATTACTCTTCTTGGGAATGACCACCTCTCAAGATGGCCTATCCAGTACACAGGAGAGTTATTTTTTTTTATCAGACGGCTGTAAAGAAGGGATGTAATTACAGGGAGAGGGGAAAGAAAGATATAGGGATAAAGGAGGGGAAAGGAGGAGGAAAGATAGGGAATATGACTGATATTTTCAGTGAGGTAAGAATGGCATTACCAAGCATTTCAGCGTGTGTTCAGTGACTACAGCATCTTAAAAGATTTTATTTCAGCAGAGTTGGAGTTACTTAGAAGTATCTTCTCTGATGATGGATTTCCCATTCAAGGTAACTGAAATTACTAAGGAAAGTAATATGCCAGTAAAATTCAGTACAATATAGCAATGATTTTCAGATATCTCTGAAAGGATATCTTCAAGTGGTTGAATAAACTGTCTTTCGTATCCACCATGAGAACACCTGATACGATCGACTACAAATTTTCAACACTGATATACTGTAACTGGGAAAACATTAATAAAACTATTGACATTTACATTTTTTCTGTGGTCTATAGTATATAGACCATTCCAGGACTTCGTTTAATTGCGATAACTTGAGAAAACCTGTTCAGATCGGCTTCAAACTTTCAACATACGTGTATTCGTCTTAAGATACGGTTATGATTGTTATTAATGTATCATTTTGTTTATTATTTCCAGTGAGATATCGTGACTATGTCTCATCTGAACAGGTTATGCATGACTGATGAGTCACCTGGCACTTGATTGTTGGATAATGTTAAGTTACTCATCGAAATTTAACCTAGGAAATGTTATTTACGTGAAGTGCTAAATCCGTGATGGTTCTTGAGAGCAAGGACAGATAAAGACTCCGTCCTCTGTCCGCAGAACCTTAGTCAGAAACACTAATCTCGCAGCCAGGCTGCCCCAAGCTGGAGAGGATGATAAGCAATTGTGGAGGGAACGATAAACTTTAAGGGAGGTGGGATAAAAATAAGGGGAGGGAGAATAAATAGTAAAGAATGGGGGTTGTACATTTGGATAAAGAAAATAAACATTAGAGAATGGGGGGATAAACAATGGGGAACGGGTTACCATTAACAGTAGTATTACATGTGAAACAGTTGGTTATCTTTATTGTTAAAACGTTACCAAACTGTTGCACTTGTCTTACTCATCAAATTGTAGGTATTTATGCCATTTTCAACATAAAATATTTATGTATATGAGTAGCTTAAGTCTCATACTGTAGTTCAGTGATTCTCAACCAGAGGTAAATTTACCCCTTGGAGGTAAAAAATTACATAGCAAAGGGTAAATATTTTTGTGCAAAACTTGAATAATTAGTTCTTTCTGACCTTGTTTTTCTGTCCCTTTATGATAGCGATAATTTTTTTTGTATGGAAGAAAGAGGGGTAAATGGAGAAATATATCAAGCCGAGGGGGTTAATGATGGAGGAAAAGTTGAGAATCCCTGCAGTAGGGTTTTCATACACAAATACATAATACAGAGGTAGACACATTGTGTAGTGTCATACAGGGGAGGGGAAGCAGGAAGGAAACCAGCTTCCTCTTCGCCCCTCGACAGAGTACTTTTTGCCACTTAAGTTAAATAATTGACATTTCACAAAAAATATCAGGACAGTTACTGGGGAAATAAAAACATGTAGTACGGAACACAGTTATTATGCTAATAAAGAAATTTATTTGGTAAAAGACAAATATCGGTAATAATTTTCTTCGACACATTGATAAGGTACTGCGGAGGGACCAATATAATAGTAATTGGGGTTCATTACATAGGTTGCTTCATAATTATGAGAAACTGAGACACAAACTTATACAAGTGATGGAAATACTAGTAATCATTTAATTCACTACAGTCCACTTATCAAACTCCATTTCATTTTTTGGTTCATCTATGGTCATGGCCCGACTCTGTCCTCTCACACCCATCACACAAACAACCCTTGTCTCTCTGGCCAGTTCTTGTATAGGTATAATGTTTGTCAGAAAACAGGACAAGTGTTTCCTGACGCGGGTCTTAGTCATATGATGACCCACAGCAAGAGATTTTGGTCATCTGACCGTGGACTTCCACTGGCTTACCGGTGCACCTCTTTAAAAACCTTGATTATGATTATAACTATTATTAAGTATTGGCAGGCCAGCTCTTGTGCTCCCTGAATGGTTTTTGAGGATCTCACCTCTTTCCAACACCTAAACCTTCTAACTAACACTACTCTACCGTCCAGCAAAAAGTGACTAATCAGAATGTGGCCAAGTACACAGTGCCGGAAGAAATACCTACTTCAGAGGGTTGGTCGTCAACAATAAAAAAAAAAAGTCAGGCCTACGGTCAGTATTAATAGCAGAAGGAAAAAACACCAATGTCTGACTCAGCACTATTTAACGCTAAGTATTACGAACATTATAGTAAATGTGACTCTGGGTGACACTATGCAGCAATGTTCCTCAAGCAGCCACAAATATCATTTGGAACGTGTATTGACAATATTTATATAATACGACTCATGGACACACATGTGGCAACAACTCCTGTCTACCAATTTTAAATACAAGGGATAGATGGTTAAATTAAAGGAAAATATAAAATTTTTGTTATTAAACAAACTGGGAGTAGATTTTGGCTTTCCTACTCTGTATAACAAAAGATTTTTTTTAATGAACAAGCTTGAGTGCATCCGCAGTGTTCATGTGACGTAGAAGAGGGGAAGAGATAGCGGAAGAGAAGGAAGGGTAGTGGAACTATAGGGAAGGAAAAGAGTGAGGGTACAGAAGGGTAAAAGAGAGAGGGTGAGTAACAGTAGTGTTCTGTTACACTGTTCAATATGTCAGTTACATGGTGGAAACAAAAGCTACCTATGTTTTTCTGCCATAGTCCCTCACACAGAATGAGTTACCCACACTGTTGAACGAGGGAGAGGGAGGGGAGTTAGAGGGAGGGGGCAGTTAGAGGGGTGTTCCTCGTGCGTGTTGTACGTGTCAGTATCGAACAGTGTTAGGCACTTCTACCACCATACCCCTGCCCACCCGACCACCAGCCACCCACCCACTTCTCCACACACCTTAACACGACCTTGGGGAGGCGGGACCAACTCACCCGAAAGCTGTCAATAGTTTATAACCTGTGGAGTCGATCCGCTGGATACCAGATGGTTGCGACAATACATCAGAATATAGTACGGCGGAGCTTAATAAAACAGTTTACAAACATTTCTGAACTAACCAACAAAATAGAGACGAAATTTGTCGACGTTTCGGATCGTTGGGGACGATTATCAAGCCACGACTATATAATGGACCACGAAAGATTGAAAAGTAGTCTAGTTTGATATTTAACAAGTGAATTAGTTGTGAAGTGTTCTAGCTTTGGTCCCATCAAGGGAGGTTCCTTGATGCTGGTGAGGGGCTCTTGAGCTAGGGAAGTGGATCTGAACCCATGGTGAGCCGATCTTAATTAAAACTGGCCTACTAGCTATGTGTTATTACGATTTCACGAATCGTAAATAAAGATTTCTCACCAATGGTTCCTTCGGGTCTTACGAACATGAAGTCACGAGTTCCTGGATGAAAAGTTTAATACAATTGATTAGATTGCACCTGACTTGAAGTAAATGGTAAATCTTTAAAAATAGGTAAATGCAATAAATATAATAATGTAAATAAAAGAAGCACAAGACGAATGGAAGCTTTTTATTAACAGATGACGATTCCCTTGGACATCAAGACTGATCAAATATAAAAGTTGGTGTCCAAACTTGGTGTCCAGATTTGGCGTAAAAAATTTTGTATTAAAATCTGGAATTCAAACTATGTGTTCAAGCTTAGTATAAGCTTACTGTTCAAGTGACTGGGCATATACTAATAAATATTCCCATACTGGTTTTGAGCCTTTTATTCACATTGTTTTATACCACCTGTACTAAATAATAATATTATATGAAGAACAAATTTATAGTTCCAAGAAACGTTGTAAATGTCTTTCTAATCATTACAATGTTTAATATAATTGTATAATTGAAAAAAACACTAAACGAATATTTAGGTCAGACTTTCCCCTCAGGGAAGGTTCCTTGATGTTGGTGATGGGCTCTTGATTTAGGGAATTGGATCTGTGCTCCAGTTCCCCGAATTAAGCCTGAATGCCTTTCACATCCCACCCTCTCCAGGCGCTGTATAATCCTACGGGTTTAGCCCTTCCCCTTGATTATAATAATAATAATAATAGGTCAGACTCTGAAAGGCACTAACAACAAATGTAAAACTCATAAATCCAATATATAATTCATTAGGTTAGGGATCGTAAGTATCTTATACATTAAAATAAAATGTGTTATGCTTTCTCTTGTTATTATTCTATTATTGAAGGAAGCATGAACGAAACATTATGAAATGTTCTATAACTAGGATGCAGAATATGAAAATTGACATTTGTGACGTATATTTTTAGCTCATTAATGAGACTGACGGATCATTTAAGATTCTGTCTGGCGGGGCAGAGTCAACGCATCGGGAATTTTAATTCAGATTAGAGAATGGCTCGAGAAAGTAGGTCAAAATGTGAAGCATTATTGTTGAAGGTATAAAAAGAGGTTGGATACTTAAGTGTTAAGTGACAGAGGTGGATATTTAACTGAATATTGCCAAGAAAGATATTTGGTAATAATGCCTCAAGAAGAAGAGGATAATATGTATGCGTACAATGAAAAGATTGTGGAAAGTAGTCTGCTGAAGTGAACATTAGTGACTATAAGGTTGACGGGTACTATCCTGTTTTACATATTTTGAGAGGAGTTGGTGATATGCGTTAATATTATTAAGTTGTAGTCGGAGTAAGATGAATGTTGGTATACAAAGAAAATGATGTCTGCTGTCAAGACAAAGGCAAAGTCTATAAACTAAAAAAAAAAAAACGGGTGCTAGAATTTTAAATTCTGCAGTGTCAGAATTTTAAATTCTGACGCAGGAAAATTTGATAAAAGGAAGGACGACTTTTAAGAGAAAATGAATGATTGGCATAATGAAGTGACGAAAATAATGAGAAAAGTTGACATAGAATTGACAAAAGGAAGGCAGAGCATGTGGACAAAATAAATTAATAAAGTAGCAGAGAAGTTTAAAGAAAAGCTAATACGAAAAAGACCTTGAGAGTAAATGCACACATTCCTCAACAAGCTTTCAATGGGAAAACATTTCGCTCTGTATAGAGGTATACACAGAGAGAAACGTTGTCCTAATAGAAGTTTTATCTGTAACTTGTCTGTCTTCATAATGTCAGCTGTACGAGATATTCAGAAAATAGACTTATCAGCTAAGACTGAAAGTTGTGAGACGTTGGATGAGGAGGTAGAGGTGTTAGGGACGCTGGATGAGGACGTAGAGGTGTTAGGGACGCTGGATGAGGACGTAGAGGTGTTAGGGACGCTGGATGAGGAGGTAGAGGTGTTAGGGACGCTGGATGAGGACGTAGAGGTGTTAGGGACGCTGGATGAGGACGTAGAGGTATTAGGGACGCTGGATGAGGAAATAAAGATATTAGAGAGACGGAGAGAATATTCTGATTAGTTTAAAAATAAATAATTAAATGCAGGTAGCAATCTCGTGCATGCTGACACAGAAGAGCGAGAAATAAGTATGAAGGATGTGAATAACCCAATAAGCTGGATGAAAAGAAAATCAGAGAGAATGAATGCTATTAGGAGTGAAATGTTGACAGTAGGGGAATATTTAGTGGATAATTTATTCCCTATCTTATGAAGGAAAAGTATCTGAGGATAAGATAGGATTTTCTTCCGATTTTTAACCCCGGAGAGTTAGTCACCCAAGAAAGTCAGTGCATAATCGAGGACTGTCTGTCTCATTTCCATTGGAGGTTCTTCTTTCTTGTCCCCCAGGATGCGACTCACACCAGTTGACTAATACCCAGGTACATACTAGCTTACTAGGTGAACAGTAAGCAATATATATACATTAATAGTCTTTCCTGTTACTATACAGATCTCTGTAACTCACGTCTGATAGAGAGTACGCAAAAGCATTACGCTGGTTTTCAGCTGAAGAGAGAGTTCGGTGGCCGTTATTGAAACACACAATATTTTTCAGCACGGTGAATGACGTCAGAGAGAGTGGTCGCTTAGTCACCAGTACATTCCTGGTTGAAGTGCTGCCCCCCTCACGTGACGCTGCTTCCTGGTACTACGTTACTGGTGCTTATGCCAGGTATGTGTCGAAGAATTATCATCCTTCCTCGAATGATATTGATTGTCATAGTAAGATATATGATGCATTTTTCTACAACTGAGTAACATGTACGAGGTTTAAGTTCATTCTCGGCTTGGTTGATCACAAGCCTTCGCCAAGTGGCATATTTAACAGATGCTGATCATATTTATTTACGTTATCAGATCTATAGATAATGCATGATTAAACATTAGGACTGAGCTGCTCTCACGAGTACTGGTGATAAATAAAAGATAAGTGACGTCACTACACTCTAGACGCTCTTCTTTGATTGGTCAGTCGCAAAGTGATGGCGTCACAACCCCGTTTTCAAGGAGCTTTACTCTTTGATTGGTTAAATACCAAATGAATACGTCACATACCCCCTTGGGCGTTATCTGACTGGTTTGATGCTAAGGAACACGTGAGGTCACCAGCCCCTAGTCTTTCTCTGATTGGCCAAACGCCGGATATTTGTCCTAATATTTATGCGCGTGACGTCACTGAACATCGCAAAAGACAGGAACAGATATATAGCTGGGTAAACAAGAGTAACTTGCAAGTGTCACGTATCACCCAGGTTATCACAGTATCAGATAACAAATTTTACGATCGATTCAATTTCTTTACCATAATTCTGATATTCTGAAAATAAATATGTGACCTAAATGCTCACCTGAGGAACTACCACCTTCCCTGCCACGCTTCCTTTCCCTTCTCTACCATGCCTCCCTCCCTGCCACGCCCACATCCCTGCCACGCCCACATTCTTGCCACGCCCCTCTCCCCTGCCACACTCCTAGACTCCTGCCTCCTGAGGTTAGGTACAAGGTACCTTATTGTTCCTGTATGTAAATAACCAGCTGAAATGGACGGTCTGCGATATGTCAGGCTTATGAACAGGAGGTTCCAAGAATACTTGTACACACTACACGAATTGTCAAACAAATAACCGCTACTAGGCAATCCCACCAAGGGTAATGATACAATTTATCATCAAGAGCAAGCGTTAAATTCGTAAGTCATACAGCTGCTGGGAAATGAGAAGTAATCAGGTTTGATTCGACGAAGAGGAGGGTAGTTCTAATTCCTTAGATAAAGAATTGTTTACCAGCATGAAGGCACCCTCTTTGAAGGTTATTATCCCGGGTTCAGGCGAAGAGGAAACGAATATCTCACGAAATTAGAACGAAAGTCATCGCTGTTGACCCACATCACGTTTTACGATATACTGTCGATGGTAACGTAAGTGCTATATTTTATATAGAAAGGAACATTCTATTTACACTAAGTTTAGCCAGCTAGAGGCTATATCAGGTGAGAGATATCTTGTATTAATAAGCAGTTCCTTGCTATAAATGCTACCACTTGTAAGCTTCAAGCCATTGTACCATGCATAGTCGGGTAAATGTAGCAGTCTGAGGAGTCGCAGGAGCATGACTGGTAGCAGACAAGTGGTGGAGACAGACACAATGTTTCACCTTTAAAAGGTTTTGATGATAAATTAGACACATGTGCAACCTCTGGCTATCTTTACTTTGTAGACGTTTTGCCATCCAATGGTTTTATCAGTACAATACACGGACATAATCTGAAGACTATAGAAATATATATATATATATATATATATATATATATATATATATATATATATATATATATATATATATATATATATATATATATATATATATATATATATATATATATATATATATATATATATATAAGACGGTAGAAGACGAGGTAATCAGCCCCTCAATCTGGCTGGGTGAAACTCTGTAACAAATAAAAGTCTTTAGTTATCAATTAGCCATTTAAATTATAAAGTTTTCCAGTTGTTGTAGCACTTACTGTCATGTCTTTGATTTCATTACAGTGTTCTGTCAAAACTGCAAGACTTAATTAACTGAGACATCCGGCTAAGATTCACAACTAACCCCCAAATTAAAGACAAAGCTAAGCTACGTATCGGTCTGCTTAGGTCTATCATCAAGTCGTAATTTGGTAATGGCCCAGCATGAACCTTAACGTCATTCAAGTTTCATCTCTAATTTGTGAGTTAGTTGTGGAATATTCCAGCTTCTGTTGTGATGTTGCACCAACACTTCAGCCCACTGGAAATGGAATTCAAGTTTGTAAACTTTATAATATGTGTAGTGTTTAACTCAGTATGTTCATATTCTGTTTCTACTGGGTGAAGGAAGCTAAATTTCAGCTGTTTTCTAGTAGCTGATTTTATCATCTCAGTCAATAAGAAGCATTAAAAGTTTTAGCCTTATCTCTGCTACTAAGGGTAGTAGACTCACCAGCTCATGCGAATCTTACTGGTGGAATATTTGAGTGTAAGTACACCAGGACAAGTGAGTTATTACTTTTAGCTGGAGGCAGAGCAACCGGTTTTAAGAAAGTCGAGAATGCCAAGAGGGAAAAGATAATTGTCAGAGACAGATGTTATAGTTACTGAGAGCTGGAAAGGGTCTCTCCTGAGTCTGAAACTATGACAAGAAACTGGAAGAGTAGATTGTGAGTAAAAGGAGATGAGTAGACATTTTTATCCCTTGGCATCCTCTTTTCCTCAGTAATATTGCCCCATTTCTGTCAATGGGTTATTCGTGAATAATATTATTCAGTGCTGCAATTGTTTAAAAAAATTAAGGATAAATTCGTGAATGGTTGAAATGTTTAGTAAATGGTAAATTTTATAATGCTTTTCTGTCTTCTCTTTGAGCCCCAGTTTCCCTTAATTATTATAGTAAGATTATGCTCAAAGGGAAGGTGTGATTCAGTGATCTGAGGATAGTTGGGAATCAGTGCAGTTGTTAACCCATTCCCTGAGTGAAAGTAATTACCCAGGTCAGTTATATTGATTATAATTAAGTCACCGGTGGATTTAGGTTTGACACTGTATTGTAATTCACTGAGCAAGATTAATTTAATGTTTGGAGGGTCATTGCTAATGACTGTGGCAATAAGACAAGTGAGTATTATGACACCTAATGTAGAGCAGCACTGTTTCAGTCTACGTTTCGCTCAGGATTGAACTTTAGTACTCCTTAGTACTGATCACAATCATTGGCGAAAAGTCTCAACTAAAGTCTTGCCATATATCACCTGCTATTTCTACTGGTGAAGTGATTCCCTCTGACCCAACAGTCGCAGCTTCGACTCCCACACAATATCTCCCATTATATTATCCACTGGAAGAGACTCCTTTCTGGTAGAAAATTGCAGCATATGCAGTAACTTTACGATGACAAGAATGGTGATTCCTAGAAGCGTTCACTGCAACGCTTGCTGCCTGAAGGCTGAGCATAGATTATGTATGTAGCGGCTGTGTGAACTTCACTTGCTTGAAGGGGAAGGGGTGGTTTGTGTGGTGGTGGTGGGGGGTGGGGGTGGTTGTTGAGGGAGTAGAGGTGGAGGTGGTAGTGCGGGTAGTGGTGGTGGTGGTGGTGGTCATAAGATTATTGTTATTTTTGTTATTCCCTCCCTCGCCTCTCTTCTTTTCTCGCTTTTCCATCACGTCATTTTGACATTTCTAACTTGTTCTCCCTTTTTCTCCTACCTTTTTTCTTAATACTTCATAATGTCCCCACTCTTCTTCCTTTTTTTTATTCTCTTTTTCTTCTTCCTGTTCCCTTTCTTCCCTCTTAGTTGAAATCCTCCCCCTTTCTCCTCCTCCTGCCCCCCCCCATCCGTCCCTCCGCCCTTGTGAGAACTCTCCATCTGGTCAAGTTATTAACTAATGATATGTAAAGTGAACCTGGCTGCTTGTATTCGCTGTTTACATATCTTTAAGTGCAGGAAATATATTCACGTCTTCCTTACGCATATATACGCACATACTGACAGTCACGTACTCGCCTAGTGAGGAAGAGATGCGTCGCAAAACAAGCTTTGACGGATGGCGGTGAAACTTCATTCTGAGCGAAACGTTGTCCTTATAAAAAAGTTTGATCTGCAATGTGTCTTTTTTTGTCACTGTTGTCGGCAGCGCATCAGAATTCATTGCAGTTTAAACAGTTATATTCACCGAGTTTTGTTAACAGGGGTCGATTTATAGCTCCTGTCCCCCGCCTCTCGAAATTTTACCCATTTCTATAATTCAGAGCACACCGCTTCCTCTGGTGAGTTACACTCACTCATTGTTCTATGACTGAAAAAATTATTTTCTACACACACACACACACACGGGACCAGGAGCTGAGTATCAACCCCTGCAAGCATAGTTAGGTGAGTACACACACACACGTCAGAGACGGGACACAAGAGCAAGGGGACACACAACTGGAAGTTAAAATCTCAGATAAATCATAAAGATGTTAGGAAGTATTTCTTCAGCCTTAGAGGTGTCAGGAAGTGGAACACTCTGGAGAGTGAAGTAGGTGTTGGCAGGATCTATACATAGCTTTAAGAATGAGTACGATAAGGCTCTTTGAGCAGGAAGAGTGTGGAGCTAGTAGCGACCAGTGAAGAGGCGAGGCAGCGAGCTGTGAATCGACCCCTGCAACCACAAATAGGTGAGTACATAACAATAGAAGAAATAAATGGCCAACTGTTACAACAAATGAGAGACCGAGAAGAAAATCTTAACATTTATAAGAGGATAAATGTCCCAAGTAGAGTAGCATATGGATCTGTACCTGCCTCATTAATGTTGTAATTTAAATAAATGAGTTACCAAAAAAATGGAAAAACTGAATTAATTTGAGGATCAGATAAACTTTGTATCAAATAATGAAAACTTATCGAAAATCTTTACAAAGGAAACTGAAAAAAAGAGTAAATGGAGAGATAGACGATGGAATTTATTTTTGATAAATATCACGTAATGAAAGCAGGAGAAAGGGAAATTAAGCCACATGAAGAATATAAACTGTGTGACAACAAACTGAGAGAATCAGAGAGGACACAAGAGTCACTAACAAAAGCTTCACCGGAAGATCATATAAATGATATTGTGAGAAATTCATAATGTCAGTGTCACAAACAACAGCTATAAAAATAGCTTTCAAATATACGAATGGAAATAAGTTAGAAAGATAAAAGACGCTTAAAACACACACACACACATACATACACACACACACACACACACACACACACACACACACACACACACAAAGAAACACAGGCACCCACACACAAAAACACATACACATAACACACACACACAGTGAAGAGGTAGATCCAGGAGCCGTGATTCGACCCCTGCAACCACAACTAGGTGAGTACACACAAAAAGACAACACACATCAATACCATTTAAGGGAAGAAAGAATACAGGGGAAGTAGACAGGATGGTGTAGGGTAAAGTGACAGGGGAGGTGAGCAGAAGAGAAGGAGGAGGAAGACGGAAGAAGGGATGAAGCGAAGGTTGAAGGAAGGAACGGTAGGAAGATGCGGAGGAGGGAGATGGTGAGAGTGCAGGAAACAAGGGATGGGGAGAGGAGGAACAAGAAGAAGCAGAGGAGAAGGGAGGACAAGGGAGGACAAGGGAGGACAAGGGAGGACAAGGGAGGACAAGGGAGGACAAGGGAGGACAAGGGATGACAAGGGAGGACAAGGGATGACAAGGGAGGACAAGGGAGGACAAGGGAGGACAAGGGAGGACAAGGAAGGAGAGGAGGATCAACATTTGTACTTTCTCACCTACAACATTCACAGATCAATTGCAACACTATAACCTCACCTTTGGATCGACCGTAAAGGTATATAAGAGAACGACCCTCCACTGAGGTTAACACAATCTCCATTAAGGTTAATATAACCTCCATTAAGGTTAACACAACCTCTGCTGAGGTTAACACAACCTTCAGTGATGCTAACACAGCGTCCACTGAGGTTAACACGACCTTCACTAAGGTTAACACAACCATCATTAAAGTTAACACAATCTCCATTAAGGTGAACACAACCTCCACTGATGTTAACACAACCTCCACTGTTATTAACACAACCCCCACTAAGGTTAATTCACACTCCAGCCCCTTCTTGTTGTGTAATTACAAGTGATAAGAAAGTATATGCTTCTAATTCTTAGCGACCCGTCATGTTCTTAAGAACAGGCGCTTGTCAAGACGCTTCTTCCCAGAAACAGTCGATCCAGTAGGAAAGACTTCATCGATGTACGACCAAACTGGTGGCCAGAGACGCCATCAGCCTCGCTCAGTCTGTGAGAGCGACGCCAACAGCCTCACCTAGTCTGTAAGAGCGACGCCAACAGCCTCACCTAGTCTGTAAGAGCGACGCCAACAGCCTCACCTAGTCTCTAAGAGCGACGCCAACAGTCTCACCTAGTCTGTAAGAGCGACGCCAACAGCCTCACCTAGACTGTAAGAGCAACGCCAACAGTTTCACCTAGTCTCTAAGACTGACGCCAACAGCCTCACCTAGTCTCTAAGAGCGACGCCAACAACCTCACCCAGACTGTAAGAGGGACGCCAACAGCCTCACCTAGTCTGTAAGAGCGACGCCAACAGCCTCTGAAAGTCTTTGAAAGCGACGCCATTTATCATTCATTCATTCACATCATTCATCAGCCTCATTTATCGACATCATTTATATGCGCATACGTGTCTTTCTTACACACACACACACACACACACACTCACACACACACACACACACACACACACACACACACACACACACACACACACACACACACACACACACACACGCACACACACACACACACACACACACACACACACACACACACACACACACACACACACACACACACACACACACACATCCAGAGACTGAGACATTTCGTCTTTCTGCTGTATTCTTGAAGGCTTCGCAATCATTTTTTGAGTTGAACATTTGACATGCTGCACTTTAATTTCCATCATAGTCTTGATGGACGAGAGGCGGGAAGGAGGGAGGGAGGGTATTAGAGAGGGAGGGAAAGGGAGGGAAAGGGAGGGAAAGGGAGGGATGGAGCTAGAAGGAAAGTAGTGACTAGGCTCCACTTTCTTTGATATGGAAGTAGATCAGAATTTGTCTTCCTACTTCTGTACTCTAGTGCGTACCTGCTTCTTCCTACCTTCTCTGCATCCCTTTCTTCTCTTTAAAACCTACGAACTCTCGCTCTCTTTCTCTTTCTCTCTCGCTCTTTCATTCTTTCGCTCTCTCGCTCGACCCACGACCACATCTCGTGCTTTGCGGCAATTTATCAAACATAAAGATCCCAGTAATGCCGCGCTACGGTCCCAAGCACATTATGTCCTTTCGGGCAGCGGACACCTATGTCGGATTGTCACAGACGAAAGGATAGAATACAGAGGTGTAATAGAATTAATAACTGGGCTTCCACCTTGCAAAACTGAAACGTCTGTCGTACTTGTTGGTCTCAAGCTCGTGGAAGCTACGACAAGACACAGTGTAACTGTTTCTTCATTATTTGCTCTCAACAGCCTGAGACCTGAATGTAGCATGCGTGTGTATAAAGTTAGGCACAGATATACACAAATTACTAAGAAGGGGAATACAGTTAAGCCTTTTCTTGTTGATTCCTTCCTCACATAGGCCTCCAGGAGCATTGTAAAGTTGATGAATTAGCTAAACAAGCATTAAATTGAGTGTTGAGTGTAATTTTAGTTTTTCAAACAGAAGTTCACAAAAATATTGCCAGAAAGGAACTAGTACACGATCGTGAAGAAAGTAGAACAGTACAGGTAGTAACTAGCAGATCCATTATCCATCATAATACAATGTATAAAATTCACCATTTCTTTGAAGAAAGTAACAAGGATCAGTGATGAGCAGATGATCATGCGTAGTGCTGAATGGAAGGCAGCGAGTGATGAGTAGATGGTTATACGTAGTGTTGAATGGAAGGCAGTAGACCAGTTTTTATTAGTGACAAGAAAGACATATTTTTGGAGGAAGAGAGTTAATATTTAAAAAAAAACATACCAAGGGCGGGGGTAGAACCCACGATCAGAGAGTCTCAAAACTTCAGACCGTAGCGTTAGCCACTGGATCAGCTAGCCACAATAAGATTCGCCCAACTAGGTATATTTCTACACCATAGGAAGGTTAGCATAGGCACCACTGTGACCACAAATGCAAGTTTTTACAGACGAATCTCTGATCGCGGGTTCTATCCCCTCCCGTGGTGTGGTTTGTTTGCAATCGTGTTATTACGATTTCGTGAGTCATGTTAATATTTTGTGGCATGCAAAGAGTACGTAACCTTTATTCGGCGCATGGACACACCCTCATTTACAGGCTATCTCCCCCAACCAGCGAACCAGGTTGCTAAGAGTTGGTGATGGGGCCCCATCGTTCAACTAGTGACCAGGTTCTAGCCAATAAGAAGGTGGGATTGGCAATTGCAGAGGTTATGTGGATACCGCTCTCCTGTCTGCCCTTGTCATTCCCATTCTAGAGCTGGTTGAGCACGGTCTGCTATCTTGTGGCTTCTATTTCTGCCTTGCTTACCGTGACGTGCACTATACTTATTACTGTACATAGTGTACATATTGCTGTTCTAAATTGGTGAAGGATAATATAAGTCTAAACTTTTTCTGCTGTGTTTCTTTTGCTCCCATTACACCTGGGATAACAGGCCTTTGAAATCCTAGGTTGTAATATATTTTGTCGACACTCGGCAAATAATGAAAATGAAGCCTGCCGGTTGTGCTGTTGCTATTGCTACTGATGCCACTGCCGCTGCCGCCGCCGCCGCTGCCGCTTCCGCTGCTGCCGTCGCTGCTGCTGTTGCTGCTGCTGCTGCTGCTGCTGCTTCTGCTGCTGCTTTCTTGATGTTTTCTGCTTCTGTTGCTCTTGTTTTCATCATCGTTGATTTTGCTGTTGTTGCTGCATCTGCTATTGCTCTCGCTACCAATGTCGCTACTTCTACTACTGCTGCTGCTGCTGCTACTACTACTGCTGCTGCTGCTGCTACTACTACTGCTGCTGCTACTACTACTGCTGCTGCTGCTACTGCAGGTGAAGTTGCTGGAGTGGCGTGGGTCCGTCAAGGCCCTACTCACCTTGAAGAGGTAAGTGGAGCAAGGTCACACAAACAGACCCACGGTCTACATTACCTACTACTCCACTGAGGGACTGTTAGTGGGGGAGAGAGGTGAGTAGGGTAGTGGGAGAGGTTAGTTATCACTTGTCAAAGGCACTTGTCGACATACTTCTGGCTTGCTGTGTGTGTTTACTCATCTATTTGTAGTTGCTGGGGTCGAGTCGTAGTTCCTGTGTGTGTGTACTCACCTATTTGTACTCACCTATTTGTGGTTGCAGGGGTCGAGTCATAGCTCCTGGCCCCGCCTCTTCACTGATTGCTACTAGGTCCTCTCTCTCCCTGCTCCATGAGCTTTATCATACCTCGCCTTAAAACTATGTATGGTTCCCGCCTCCACTACTTCACTTTCTAGGCTATTCCACGGCTTGACTACTCTATGACTGAAGAAATACTTCCTAACATCCCTTTGATTCATCTGAGTCTTCAACTTCCAATTGTGACCTCTTGTGTCTGTGTCCCATCAGTGTGTGTGTGTGTGTGTGTGTGTGTGTACTCACCTAATTGTAGTTGCAGGGGTCGAGACTCAGCTCCTGGCTTCTGTGTGTGTGTGTGTGTGTGTGTGTGTGTGTGTGTGTGTGTGTGTGTGTGTGTGTGTGTGTGTGCGCTCGCTCGCGCGCGACAAACAGATAGGGAAAGAAAGAGATAATTAACTCTAGCGTTCGCCAGAGTATTAAAGAAAAAGTGACATTAACATAATTTAAGACCATTTCTGAATATGCGTGATTTGTGTAATGACTCCCTACCAACCTCTTGTATTTGAAGATTTCAGGGGTCAGCGCCCCCACTGCCCGGTCTCAGATCAAGCCTCCTGGATGACGGCTCTCTGAGTCAACCTGTTGATACTTCTCATTCCTTTTTGTTCATTCTTGACAATGTCGTGTCGACAGCACTAATAAATTTTAATATTTTGATATACTGACTTAAGTCTAAGTTAGACTCACATTTGAATAGATATAAATTTTAAAATGGCGTTATATAACACGCCATAACACACATGAATTTCTCCTTTCATTAACTTGATTGATCTATAATCTATATAATTACAAGATAACTAACATGAATCATCGATTGCTAAATAGTCAAAAGAATACGTTTATAATTAATTAACTTGAAACTCTCATTAGCGCTGTGTTTACACTACCTAAACACAGCTCTCGCTCTAATTAGGTATCCCCGAAGTGGTGCATTTAACTGGGTCTCTGCCTTCTTTTTTCAGTGTTTCGTTTTTGTTTTATCTATAACATGACGTCTAATCCGATGGGGTTCAAATTTTCAAGGTACGTAACCAGGACAAACTTCATGCATTTATTGGCACGTGGAGGAGCCCTGTTATCCAAGTTATACAACAACAAATATCAGGATTAGTGGAATGATCCGATAACACTGAAAAGCCTTTTCTGCCTGCCTTCAAACATTCAGAAAAAAGTGTATTCCATTTCGACAAGGAGATTGTAACTCCTGTGTGTACGTGAAAATTTGTTAATCTTGTAAGAAAAAGAGCGTGGATTTTTTTTTCAACCTTAAATCACGTTAAATATATTTGACTATACCAATTTTGAACGGCTTGAAGCTTCACCGGCTAATACATCACACGGAGAGGATCGTACACTGTAAGTTTACTTTACGAAGGTGCAAACTCTTAGTATGCTAAATATGGAGTGAATGAAATAAATAAAAAATTCTATCACTGAAAATACCTAAATTCCTTAGGAGAGAAATATGTCATTTCTTACTCACAGAAAACTAAAGAACTGGTTTCAGATGTGTGCACTGAAATTACTACTTAAATGCTATTACAGTGATAGGGTTTTGCGTGTGTGTGTGTGTGTGTGTGTGTGTGTGTGTGTGTGTGTGTGTGTGTGAGCCCCATTGTTTTCGAGAGACAGTGACTGATTTTCGCGTGGTACAACTGTGAAAAAGTTACATTGATATCGAGAATGGTTGGACTGTTGTTCGGTAGTGATCTACGGGGATTCTTTGTATACTTTCGGTGAAGAAATGTAAACCATGTTGATAGCGCAGAGAAAATCAAGTGTTGAAACCCAGAGTCAATGAGAGAGAGCCGCTGTTCAAGAATATTGTGCAATTTAAAAATTAGTGACGAAACTAAAGAAAAATGCAGAAACCGCAGTGAAACCATTGTTATCAGTGTGAAACCAATCAGAGCCAGCGAGACAACCAAACTGTTGAAGTTTTAAGAATATTCGTGGGAAAAATTAATATCAATGACTCACGAAATCGCAATTACACGACTGTATACAAGCCACGGAACGGGTTGGGATCGAACCCATTGCAAGCGAGTCCAAAAAAATCACAGTTGCTACTAGAATCCAGTGATAAACTAAATAAACTAAATCAATCCGGTTGCTGTACACTCTGGCATCAACGTGAGTAAAATAAATAAAAATAAAAACGCAGTAGTATAACTAAATGGTAAAAATAAACGAACTTATTGCTAAGAAAATGTGTAGCAAAAAAGTCCCGGAAACGCGCTGATCACCTGAAGATAAAGAATTATACTGAATTTTTATTGAACAGAATTGGATACACGAACAGTGTGGCGCTATCCTCACTAATGATAGGAAGTGAAAGGGACGGTAAATGATTTAACAGTTGCCTCCAGTTACCCTGAACCAGCCTGTCCCTCACTGTTCCAGACTATGGAGCAGAATTCTTCTCCAGGCTGTGGGACTGATCACAGTCCAAGGGATGATGTAATCAGTCTATCACCTCAAAGGTGGTGAGCTGATTACAACTTCTTTACATCTCTACTGCTTCTGCTGCCTCCTTATCTGACTGATGAAGCCGACTGTGTCTGAGAAACGTTTCGGGATAAAGATACCTAACAGTTACACATGTGTCTTACTTATCAATCTGTCGGTATTGTATACCATTATCATATTATACTGTCCCACACTTCCTTCATATTGAGCTGCAGGAAAGATAGGCAACAGAGAGTTTTCGTAAATGGGGAGAAATCAGAATGGTGTTCCACAGGGGTCAGTGTGGGCTCCCTTGTTCACAGTATACAAGCGACATAGTTGAAGGAAGAAATAGCGACATAAGCAACTTTGCCTTCTCTGTATTCGACTGAAGAAACCTGCTAAGTAGGCGAAACGTTTTGGAATTAAATTACCTAACTGTTCTACATGTGTTTTACTTATCAATTTGTCGGCATTGTGTACCATTGTCATATGCGACACCAAAATAGGCAGTCGGATTAATTCTGACAAGGATACCAGAGACTACAGGAAAATCTGAATACCGGTACAGTGGTCGGAGAAGTGGCAGATGCAGTTTAATATAGAAAAATGCAAAGTTCTAAGCTTTGGAAAGAAAATAACCACGGCACTTATAAACACAGTAATGTAGATCTAATAACTCTGAATGAAAAAAAAGATTTAGCTGTTGTTAGCAGTAATTTAAAACCAAGACAACAACATTTCGTAAGGATTCGCAATAACGCTAATATAATTCTTGGCTACATATCAAGAAGCATAAACAAATAGGAGTCCTTAGGTTATTCTTCAACTCTATATATCGTCAGTTAGGCCTCATTTATATTATGCTGCACAGTTCTAGACACCTTATTAGAGAATGGGCATAAATTCGCTCACTCTGTCTTACGAGGATAGGCTGAAGGCACTGAAGAAAGGCGAAAAATTAGGGGGGATATGTATGAGATGTTTAAATGGATAATTGGGAAAAAGTAAAGGGGATGTAAATAACGTGATAAAAATATCTAACAAAGTTAGGACTCGCACCAATGGGTTCAAGTTGGAAAAATTTAGATTCAGAAAGGCTGTATGAAAGCAATGGTTTAGTAATAGAGTTGTGGATGAGTGGAACAATCTCCCGAGTAGCGTCATTGAAGCTAAAACCTTGAGAAGCTTTAAAAATAGAGTAGACAAGTCGGTGTGAGTGGGTGTGAATTGGACCTGCTTAGCTTGAGCCACTAGGCCAGCAGTAGTCCTCTTTCCTTCTTATGTTCTTAAGTGAGGCGTAGAGTGAGTGTGGGGTGAAAGAAAAGGTGAAGGGTAGAATGAGGGTGGGGGTGGGGCGTTGGAAGCATGGGAGGAGGGGAAGTGGACGTCCATCCTTGCCTTCATGTTTACGCCGTCACCTTAGTAGCCCACTAGCACTTGGGCCACCGTAACCCCACTCACACTAGTACACTTCACCTATAACAACCCACCAGGTTATCTACTCACCACAGTATATGAATTTATATTTTCCACTTGCTTCGAAACCTTTTCGTTTATTCCTATGCACACAATATGGAATACCTATGACACATTATATCTATATTAATGGCATTTATGGTTTTATGGATTTGGAAAAGGCATATGACAGGGTAGATAAGGGGGCAAGGTTGCAGATGTTGCAGGTGTATGGAATAGGAGGTAGGTTACTGAAAGCAGTGAAGACTTTTTACGAGGATAGTGAGGCTCAGGTTAAAGTATTTAGGAGAGAGGGAGATTATTTACCAGTAAAAGTAGGCCTTAGACAAGGATGTGTGATGTCACCGTGGTTGTTCAATATATTTACAGATGAGGTTGTAAGAGAAGTAAATGCGAGGGTCTTGGCAAGAGGTGTGGAGTTAAAAGATAAAGTGGGAGTTGTCACAGTTGCTCTTTACTGATGATACTGTGCTTTTGGGAGATTCTGAAGAGAAGTTGCAGAGGTTGGTGGATGAGTTTGGTAGGGTATGTAAAAGATGAAAATTAAAAGTGAATATAGGAAAGAGTAAGGTGATGAGGATAAAAAAAATAGGTGACGAAAGATTGGATATCAGATTGGAGGGAGAGAATATGGAGTAGGTGAATGTATTCAGATATTTAGGAGTGGACATGTCAACAGATGGGTCTATGAAGGATGAGGTGAATCATAGAAATGATGGGGAAAAAGGGTAAGTGGTGCACTTAGGAGTCTGTGGAGACAAAGAACTTTGTCCGTGGAAGCAAAGAGGGGAATGTATGAGAGTATAGTTATACCAACACTCTTATATAGGTGTGAAGCATGGGTGGTGAATGTTGCAACAAGAAGGCTGGAGACAGTGGAGACGTCATGTCTGAGGGCAATGTGTGATGTGAATATAATGCAGAGAATTCGCAGTTTGGAACTTAGGAGGAGGTTCGGGATTACCAAAACTATTATCCAGAGGGCAGAGGAGGGGTTGTTGAGGTGGTTCGGACATGTAGAGAGGTTAGAACAAAATAGAATGACTTCGAGAGTGTATAAATCTGTAGTGGAGGGAAGGCGGGGTAGGGGTCGGCCTAGGAAAAGTTGGAGGGAGGGGGCTAAGGAGGTTTTGTGTGCGAGGGGCTTGGACTTCCAGCAAGCATGCGTGAGCGTATTTTATAGGAGTGAATGGAGACAAATGGGTTTTAGGAATTGACGTGCTGTTGGAGTGTGAGCAAGGTAACATTTATGAAGGGATCCAGTGAAACTGGCAGGAGGTAGGTTACTGAAAGCAGTGAAGAGTTTTTACGAGGATAGTGAGGCTCAAGTTAGAGTATGTAGGAAAGAGGGAAATTTTTTCCCAGTAAAAGTAGGCCTTAGACAAGGATGTGTGATGTCACCGTGGTTGTTTAATATATTTATAGATGGGGTTGTAAGAGAAGTAAATGCGAGGGTCTTGGCAAGAGGCGTGGAGTTAAAAGATAAAGAATCACACACAAAGTGGGAGTTGTCACAGCTGCTCTTTGCTGATGACACTGTGCTCTTGGGAGATTCTGAAGAGAAGTTGCAGAGATTGGTGGATGAATTTGGTAGGGTGTGCAAAAGAAGAAAATTAAAGGTGAATACAGGAAAGAGTAAGGTTATGAGGATAACAAAAGGATTAGGTGATGAAAGATTGAATATCAGATTGGAGGGAGAGAGTATGGAGGAGGTGAACGTATTCAGATATTTGGGAGTGGACGTGTCAGCGGATGGGTCTATGAAAGATGAGGTGAATCATAGAATTGATGAGGGAAAAAGAGTGAGTGGTGCACTTAGGAGTCTGTGGAGACAAAGAACTTTGTCCTTGGAGGCAAAGAGGGGAATGTATGAGAGTATAGTTTTACCAACGCTCTTATATGGGTGTGAAGCGTGGGTGATGAATGTTGCAGCGAGGAGAAGGCTGGAGGCAGTGGAGATGTCATGTCTGAGGGCAATGTGTGGTGTGAATATAATGCAGAGAATTCGTAGTTTGGAAGTTAGGAGGAGGTGTGGGATTACCAAAACTGTTGTCCAGAGGGCTGAGGAAGGGTTGTTGAGGTGGTTCGGACATGTAGAGAGAATGGAGCGAAACAGAATGACTTCAAGAGTGTATCAGTCTGTAGTGGAAGGAAGGCGGGGTAGGGGTCGGCCTAGGAAGGGTTGGAGGGAGGGGGTAAAGGAGGTTTTGTGTGCGAGGGGCTTGGACTTCCAGCAGGCATGCGTGAGCGTGTTTGATAGGAGTGAATGGAGACAAATGGTTTTTAATACTTGACGTGCTGTTGGAGTGTGAGCAAAGTAACATTTATGAAGGGATTCAGGGAAACCGGCAGGCCGGACTTGAGTCCTGGAGATGGGAAGTACAGTGCCTGCACTCTGAAGGAGGGGGTTAATGTTGCAGTTTAAAAACTGTAGTGTAAAGCACCCTTCTGGCAAGACAGTGATGGAGTGAATGATGGTGAAAGTTTTTCTTTTTCGGGCCACCCTGCCTTGGTGGGAATCGGCCGGTGTGATAACAAAAAAAAAAAATATATAAAATATATATATATATATATATATATATATATATATATATATATATATATATATATATATATATATATATATATATATATATATATATATGTCGTGTCGAATATGTAAAACTGGTCAATTAGCAAGAACTCATTTAAAATTAAGACCTTTCTAAAATTTTCTCTTATACGTTTAAAGATATATTTTTTTCATTAATGTTGATGTAAAAATCTATAATTTTGCACCAAAAGGAATTTAGAAAACTTACCTAACCTTATTATAACAAGCGCAATTTATTTTAGCCTAACCCAACTAAATATATTTTAGATTTGTTTACAATAATTTAATACTAAACAAACAGAGTGAAATATATTTTTTTCGTTAGGTTCAGAATGGTTTTGGCGAAATTATTGCATAGACAAATTTTCGCTTGTCCTATATGGCAAGATGAGCGTTGCTATTTAAGCCAAGATCGCAAGTTCCGCCTTTTCGGCACGACATATATATATATATATATATATATATATATATATATATATATATATATATATATATATATATATATATATATATATATTGAATCCTCTCTTCCCTTAGCACTGTGTGTCATTAAAGAATTCTAAAATGCCGGGACCAAAGGGCTAGTAATCTCTTTTCTACATTAAATTACTAATCAGTGAATAATAATTTGTTATTTTTTCTTTTTTTAGGTCACAGTCTTGTTGGAAAACATCTGACTTATTTAATGTTGTCCAGGTATGTGACTTCTTTCCTCTCTGTTTGACAAGTCATTAACGAAATCACTAAGAAGCTGCCTAGTGAACTTACTATTTATTTGAAACCTAGACGTGAATAAATAGTTTAGAAAAAGTAGCAAGTTGATAAATGAGACACTAATGCAACATCTGGGTATCATTATTCTGGAAACGTTTCGCCACGCAGTGGCTTCCCAAGTGCTTCATTTATGAAACCTAGACTATGACACTCAGGTTGACACCATAAAGTCGGCTAGAAGACGTCGTGAAGTCACAGATAATGTAGAATATCTAATATAATTCCAAACCTTTCAAATGCAAAGTATTCTCCTTCAGCCAGCAGGTTATCCCAGGCGCCTTGCCAGGAGGGCAATACTCTCCTCAGTACTCTAAGAATACCCACTTGATTCTAACGAAAGAAATCACCAACCATAAGAAGGTGAAATACCGGATAGGGACACTGAAGACCATGATATCTTCAAATTCGTCACTATTTGCATCTTTCCTTACACTAACACACATCAATACTCTCTGTCACTTAGCAACATCAAACGTATTATAGTATTTTTATGATACTCGTGCTAGAAAAAGTTTTAAGTTACTTTCCAGATAAGACACTGAGTACAGCTTCTCATGCTAACTTGTCAGCCTTTGTGGTCTCCCTTAGTCCAAAGCATTCAGTAAGCTAGTAAAGTAAGTCCTACCCGCATGCCCAGGTAATTTATCGGGGGCACTAGTCACTGAGAGGCTTTTTCAACTTCAACACGGAGACCAGTTGCAACGCTGGCCCACTGGCAGTCCAGATAAGACATTTCCTTTTCACAAAGGTCCTATACCATTATCCACATCAGTCGACAAGCATCCAGGTACCTACTAACTGCAGCAGGAGTGAGAAAACTTATCTATATGTTTCGCTAGGTCCAGAATTAGATTCCAAGACCATTCGGGAGTGAGTTTAATGAACTCACCACTGCGGTCCAGACAAATGAAAATTTTTATATTACCCGAAACAGTCGAGCCTAAAAATATATGAAACAGTCTTCCAAAAAGTCCAAAACTTAAAAAATCATCATTTTCGTCTTTCCCAAAACTCTAACTGATAGTTATTAATGGATCTGTACCTGTGTAGTTGTTCACGTTGGAACAAATGCAGTGTTCTAGTCATGGTATTGTGACTTTTTGTTCTTTAACTAAATCTGATGTAAACTTGTACTGTGTATACAATTTAATAGGAGCTACAAAATCATAAAAATTAGAAATTTACCTGCCACCTGAAATAAAACTGAGAACTTGTAGAAGTGGTCGTCAGCTGTTTTCGAGAACTACGTACGTCTGAGTTTAGAAAACATTATGTACATCTGAGTTTAGAGATTACTTTATGTACGTCTGAATTTAGAGATTACCTTATGTATGTCTGACTTTAGGGAATATGTATTTTCTGAGTTTAGAAATTACCTTCATGGCTAAAACTCAATAATGTAACTGCACTAATTTTGGTGACCCTTTCTTGCATCCTCACGTAACTGAATTATGATTCATAAAATAATTAATTTTCAATTACTCAGATGCCTGAGAGAAAGCCAGATAATTGTTAAGTAATTAATACGATGTAATATACGACATAATGACATTCACATACGTGTGATACATGCTCATGTATGAATATGTATACATTATTTTGGACACATAGTGATTATGTATATCGCACGTAGGAAAATATGTAAGCAAGTTGGACGTAACACTTTCGTCTGTTTATATAATACGTCATTACAGATATATACATATACAAAGCATAAAAAAAATTTTTTATCACACCGGCCGTCTCCCACCGAGGCTGTGTGACCCGAGAAAGAAGAAGAAACGAAATTTTTTTTTTTTATACATTTAGCAATTTATAGGGGAGAAAAGGTTGGCATTCCCTTGCTCCCGGTATGTCAGTCGCCTAACACGACATTCATGGCTTACGGAGGAAGGATTCTTCTCCACTTCCCCTTGGAGGACACATAACATACACACACACACACACACACACACACACACACACACACACACACACACACACACACACACATACACACAGGAAGTGGAATAGTTTGGGAAGAGATGTAGTGGAGACAGGATCCATATATAGCCTTAAGCAGAGGTATGATAAAGCTCACGGTTCAGGAAGAGTGACCTAGTAGCGATCAGTGAAGAGGCGGGGCCAGGAGCTTGGACTCGACCCCTGCAACCTCAACTAGGTGAGTACAACTAGGTGAGTACACACTCACACACACACACACACACACAATACATATGTGTGTGTGTGTATATAAAAATACTGAACATATAATACGTTCGGAAATACCAGCTTTGATCAGAAATTTGCGTCATGCTCCGATTGGTCAGTGAAAGAGCTACGTCATGCTCTGATTGGTCACTGAAAGAGCGACATATTTGATTGGTCAGGGCAAGAGGTACGTCTTGTTCTGATTAGCTAAAACAATCAATGGGTATGTTATAACTGATCAATCAGGTCAACGTTCCATTATTATTGATAGCTGTTTTACTCAAAGAGAGAGAGAGAGAGAGAGAGAGAGAGAGAGAGAGAGAGAGAGAGAGAGAGAGAGAGAGAGAGAGAGAGAGAGAGAGAGAGAGAGAGAGAGAGACAGAGAGACAGAGAGAGAGAGAGGCAGACAGACAGACAGACAGACAGACAGATGAAATCGCCGGATCACAGATGGCTCCAATTTCATCCTGTTCACTGTTTGTATGTCTCATAACAATAAAAAGGTTTTAAAATGAGCTGATGTAGGTAACAGTTCTTAGCCTTTGTAGATGAATGGTTCAGAGAACCGACATGTTGATAAATTAGACACTTGTGCAACTCTTGGGTATCTTTATTGAGGAAACGTTTCGCCACACAGTGGCTTCATCATACGGTTTATAAGCTGCTTCTCCGCTCACATGCCGTATTCTACTCAAGATTGATGGACTGAACACATCGACTCAAGGTTGAGGGACTGATTACCTCATTCTCCTCCTGTTCTTCAAGTTTCTCCTACGTATGGACTGATGAAGCCACTGTGTGGCGAAACGTTTCCTCAATAAAGATACCCAAGAGTTGCACATGTGTCTAATTTATCAACAGTTCTTAGCCTGTAAATAAAGTTAAGAACCCTTATCATAATCTTGTAAAAACCCCTGTGTAAATAGAGAGAGAGAGAGAGAGAGAGAGAGAGAGAGAGAGAGAGAGAGAGAGAGAGAGAGAGAGAGAGAGAGAGAGAGAGAGAGAGAGAGAGAGAGATAGAGAGAGAGATAGAGAGAGATAGAGAGAGAGAGCACAATACAACACCCTACCTATTTTATGCAAGTTTCTGAGACATACACATGAATAAAGGTCGCGGATAATCTTTTTGAGTCCTGCTCTCACAGAAAATGCGGGTTCAAGTCTGCTTGCACATGTCAAAGCCTGTCACAACATGAACCAGTTCAAGAAGAGAACCAAAAGGAACCTAATGAATGTAGCTACAGAAAGGGAGGAGAGTGATTTCTTGTACAGCTAACATACATACACCTATTATTGTGATCTGATCCTATCTTTAATGTTAATGTAAATAACTCTACCTTATTTCTAGCATAGTTCCTTCTATTCTTTAAATAATAAGTTATTGCAAGGACCCCAGTGGAAGTAAGTCACTTCGAAATATTTGGGTTATCCTAGGTAATCTACACATATGCTGCTATGTGTAATAATTTATGTAAGTGTATTTATATGTACTTTTGCCTGAATAAACTTACTTACAAGTCTCGCAGCCTCTGGAGCATCTGAATCTGGGTTCTGAGAAATACAGTCGGATAGAGAAGTGATTTTTATGTATTTGGTCTGTTGGTTAATGTGCGTTTATAACCTGTCGACTAGACAAGGGTCTTTAGACTACATGTAACGTGTTCACCAACGGACAAGAAGAGTTTATAACCCAGAACAGGGTGGCAGGAAGGCGGGGTGGCACAATGGCAGGCCAGCAGGAAGGCGGGGTGGCAGGGTGGAAGTCCACCAGGGAGGAGGGGTGGTTGACTAGCATGGGAGGGGTGGCAGACCAGCAGGGGGGAGAGGTGGAAGTCCACCAGGGAGGAGGGGTGGTTGACTAGCAGGGGAAGGGTGGCAGACCACCAGGGGGGAGAGGTGGCAGGCCAGCAGGAAGGAGGGGTGGCAGGGTGGAAGTCCACCAGGGAGGAGGGGTGGTTGACTAGCCGGGGAGGGGTGGTTGACTAGCAGGGGAGGGGTGGTTGACTAGCAGGGGAGGGGTGGCAGACAAGCAGGGAAGAGAGGTGGCAGACCAGCAGGAAGGAGGGGTGGCAGACCAGCAGGAAGGAGGGGTGGCAAGGTGGCAGACCATCAGGAAGGAGGGGTGGTAGGCCAGCAGGAAGACGGGATAGCAGGCCAGTAGGAAGGAGAGATGGCAAGTGTCAGGCCAGCAGGAAGGAGGGGTGGCAGGGTGGCAGACCAGCAGGAAGGACGGGAGGCAGGGCAGCAGGAAGGAGGGGTGGCAGGGTGGCAGACCAGCAGGAGGGACGGGAGGCAGGGCAGCAGGAAGGAGGGGTGGCAGGGTGGCAGACCAGCAGGAAGGACGGGAGGCAGGGCAGCAGGAAGGAGGGGTGGCAGGGTGGCAGACCAGCAGGAGGGACGGGAGGCAGGGCAGCAGAAAGGAGGGGTGGCAGGGTGGCAGACCAGCAGGAAGGAGGAATGGCAGGGTGGCAGACCAGTAGGAAGGAGGGGTGGCAGGGTGGCAAACCAACAGGAGGGACGGGAAGCAGGGCAGCAGGAAGGAGGGGTGGCAGGGTGGCAGACCAGCAGGAAGGAGGGGAGGCAGGGTAGCAGGAAGGAGGGGTGGCAGGGTGGCAGACCAGCAGGAAGGAGGGGTGGCAGGGTGGCAGACCAGCAGGAAGGAGGGGTGGCAGGGTGGCAGACCAGCAGGAAGGAGGGGTGGCAGGGTGGCAGGAAGGAGGGGTAGCAGGGTGGCAGACCAGCAGGAAGGAGGGGAGGCAGGGCAGCAGGGAGGAGGGGTGGCAGGGTGGCAGACCAGCAGGAAGGAGGGGTGGCAGGGTGGCAGACCAGCAGGAAGGAGGGGTGGCATGGTGGCAGACCAGCAGGAAGGAGGGGTGGCAGGGTGGCAGACCAACAGGAAGGAGGGGTGGCAGGGTGGCAGACCAGCAGGAAGGAGGGGTGGCAGGGTGGCAGACCAGCAGGAAGGAGGGGTGACAGCAATTAAAATACAATCTGGATAATAATCTCAATAACAAACATGATTTATCGCCTTGTCAGAGAGAGAGAGAGAGAGAGAGAGAGAGAGAGAGAGAGAGAGAGAGAGAGAGAGAGAGAGAGAGAGAGAGAGAGAGAGAGAGAGAGAGAAAGAGAAAGAGAGAGACAGATGCTGTTAAACCACTCACGCTCCGCCAGCTGGCGCACGACTAACCCTTCACGAACTGGTGCACCACTAACCCTTCACCAGCTGGTGCACCACTGTCATAAAATGCAGACAAGAGTCATTAGGCAACTAAGGCGTCATTAATGACGTACGAGCCTTTAATGACACGCAAATCATTAGTAATATTACAATCGTTAATGACATACGAGCCTTGTGTTGCACCTTGCAATAATTACACACCAAATCGTTCGTCATGAAAGACGTAATTTACGTTCTTTCACCTGGCAGGGGAGTGCTGAAACCTCATTCATACCTTCATTATTCAACAAGCAACACCCCGTCCTTTCAAGGTGGGTGCCTTGATGACGTTGAAGGGCTCTTGATCCAGGGAATCTGAGCTCCAGTTTTGTTCGGTCAAACCTGATTATTTCCCATTTCTCAGGCGCTCTCTCAATACTGTTTAGCACTTTTCCATAGTAATGTATCACCGTAACTTTAGTTATCATCCGGCATTTAACGATTATTATTATTATTATTATTATTATTATTATTATTATTATTATTATTATTATTATTATTATTACTATTATAGTCAATGGGAAGCCCTAAACTCGAAAGGCCATACAGCGCCTATGGAATAAAATCTTCAGTTCCTCAATGTACTTTATTGAGTAATACATTTTATACTACTGAATACATAGTAATGAATACATACTACTGAATATACTTTATTAATGTCTTTAAGGACAATAATTTTTCCTACGACCTAGACCGACGACCTTGGCCTGCCACCTTGACTTGTGAGTTTGCGTTTCACGTGACCTTGACCTTTAATCAAGACCTGTCACCAACAAGTAACATCTGCTAGTCACCCTCAGGTCCCCACGGGTCAATTTCTACTGGTTTCCTCCAGTTTTGTATTTACATAATACTGTTTCATGTCTTCGACTGGACTTTACCTAGAAATCTGTCCTTCACGCTCCAAAAAAAAAAAAGTATAATGATTTTTACCTGTACTAACACTCAGTGTGATTGGTAATTTTAAACAAAACTGATCGAACGGTCTTTGGGGAAGTTTGTTGACACACGCTTGTACACACCTCAGCACGCACACTCAAATCCTACATTCCTTACAGCGTACTTACACACACACACACACACACACAAACACATACACATACACACACGTAACTCTCACGTAAATAGATTTAGTTCAGTAAATGGATTCAGACCTCATTCCATCCTTCACTAGCAAACTCAACCTTGACACTCGCGATTCCTACTCTCTATCCTCATTCTTCAAATCCCCAGATATCCCCAGACGCTTCTTCCCCCTTTTTTATTGAAAATGAATACCATCCTTGACAAACGCCAATTCTTGCAACCTTTCTCTCCCATAATTCTCTGGAATATTTCGCGCCCCATTGTAAAAATACGCTTCTCTTTCCCGATGTTTCATCCCCCAGCGAGAAATTGTTCTCATGCTTCTGTCTCTTCTCCCTCCCACCACTCCTTCCCATGAGGAATACCTCTCATTGAGGGATACCGTGAGTCATACCTCTTCCTCCCTAGCTGCTGGATGTTTCCACAACCTCTCAGTCCCCTGCAAGAGCACAGTTGCTTCAACGGTTATTTGAGATATATCATAATCGTCTTTATATGCATGATCTGTCAAGGTGTGTACTGGATACTGGTAAATTATATCACTGAAAGGCTTCAGAGACCAAACAATAGCCAATGTTTCTTGTTCAGTTACTGCAGAAATATTTTCTGCATCAGTTAGAGAACTCTTCCAGAAAACACGGTGAAATTGAATTTACTATCTATCTTTCGAGCAGGAACTGCGGCGAGTCCTGTGACACTATCATCATTTGTCTAACTGACGAGCTCCTCGGTGATGAGAAATTTGAGAACAGGGCAGAAGTTAGTTTTTAAGTCTGGAATACTATTTTTTTTTTTGAAAGGTCCAATTTAGAGAAGCATCATTTTAAACAATTCTCTCATAGGGCTGCAATAGTTGAGAAAGTAGCTATGAAAGTTCTATAAAATACTGCGACGTCTACGTTCAATGCAAATGAGATAATGTTGGCCCACACAATAGACTTTATCAGTAGGTTGGTAAAACTCACTGTGACGGCGAGATGCAGTTAATACAGATAATTACTGGGTTTAAGTATCAATTATTTCACCTCGTCATACATATATACCACTCCAGCTCAACCATATGTAATGGGCAGTTATGCCTGGGAACCCAGAGTTAATTTAGCGGTGATGCATTTTCTTACTGAACAACGGAAAGCCAAGTATAGAAGATGAGGGTAAGTATGTGATAATAAAACATCTCCTGAAACAAAAATGACGAGAGCACAAGGAACAAAAATCTAACTTCATCATGAGAGACTTCAAGAGCAAAAGTGGATCTCGTTTTTCTTCTAAACGCTTCAGTTATAAGGGGAAAACTCTAATATCAAGAGCAACTGGAGATTAGCGACCAGGCCTTAAATACCTGGTGGAGTGAATGGCGATGAAAGTTTTTCTTTTTCGGGCGACCCTGCCTTGGTGGGAAACGGCCGATGTGTTAATGAAAAAAATAAAAAACCTGGTTGAAGTGGATTTGAAGAACAAAAGGAAGGCGAAAATAATGAGAAATCAGAATACAAACAAGGGACTATTCGGAGTTTATTTCGAGGTATTACAAAGTCAATGAAACCTGAGAAAAATAAGAGAAGACAGGAGAGGAAGTACCGTTTGGGTCGAGAGTCCGAGAGGCCCTTCAAAATCCGGCGGCTGGATCTCAAAGTGAAACTGAACGAGGTTGAGAGAGGTGCCTTCACCCTCTTGCCTGTTATAAGTGCATTTATGCACGGTCTCATGCTGACCCACCTTCCTTCCCTAAACTGCTGCTGTTTCCGGGTCTTTGTCACGGCCGTGGACGCGTCCCCCTTCTACATACGCACATGCATTCATTTTAGTAAGTAAACACACTAATTCATTCTACTCATACACCCACCCACAGACAGACAGGCACACACACACACACACACACACACACACACACACACACACACACACACACACACACACACACCTGGAAGTTAGAAAGAAGACAGACGAGTACATATAGGTGAGTACACATAATTCGGTGAGTACAAGCACATACGTATAAATAAAAGACAACAGGCCAAGTATCTATCGACAAGTAAATTTCAAAACGAGACAAACATACACAAGGTGGACAGAGATAGGATGTTCCAGAGAGGGGACACAGGGACAAGGGGTCACAACTGGAAGCTGAAGACTCAGACGAGTCACAGGGACGTTAGGAAGTATTTCTTCAGTCATAGAGTTGTCAGCAAGTGGAATAGCCTAGCAAGTGAAGTAGTGGAGGCAGGAACCATACATAGTTTTAAGAAGAGGTATGACAAAGCTCAGGAAGCAGAGAGAGAGAGGATCCAGTAGCGATCAGTGAAGAGGCGGGGCCAGGAGCTGAGTATCGACCCCTGCAACCACAATTAGGTGAGTACAATTAGGTGAGTACATACACACGCGGCCAGTGAAGAGGCGGGGCAAGGAGCTGTGAATCGACCCCTGCAACCACAACTAGGTGAGTACACCACTGCTGCGGCCGTCAATATCATTCTGGGAAATACAACGCTGTCTCCTCACACAATTAACATGCCAGAGATGCTTTATTCGTCTATATGTCAGTCGGAGCACACAAGGCAGTGAGTAAAAGCGAATAAATTAATATTTCCTTTGCGATCAAAAAGATACTTAAATATACCGAGAAAACTTTAGCTCGTGAGTTATATAAAGAAAAGAATTATGAGATTTTTTAAGATTATATTCCTTCAAGATGGTTCCCTGATGGTAGTGACAGGTTCTTGATGCAAGGAATTTGAACATAAGGACTGAGGAAATTAATAATAATATAATTATGAAACAACAACAACAACAATATTTGTAATAATAATAATAATAATAATAATAATAATAATAATAATAATAATAATAATAATAATAATAATAATAATAATAATAATAATAATAGAAGCCTTATAATACTCTCAGATTCTTCCAAAATCACAGTGTTGAAATCTTATTAAAACTCCCTCGTGTGGGTATGAAAGAAAATAATCTAATGGAGTCGCGGATGAGTGGAACAAGCTCCCGTCATTGAAACTAAAACGTTGTGTAGTTTTAAAAATAGGTTAGATAAATACATGAGTGGCTGTGGGTGGGTGTGAGTTAGACCTGGCTAGCTTGTGCTAATGGGTCTGATGCAGTGCTCCTTCCTTCTTAAGTGGATGTGATCTGGACCTGACTAGCTTGGGTCAGTAGCTTAGGCTGGTAGGTGACTTGAAGCTGTCATGTATGGCCCAGGAGGACTACTGCAGTGTTCCTTCTTTCTTATGTTCTTATGTTAAAACTTCCTCGTGTGGCTATGAGAGAGAGGATAATCACTGAGCAGTAAGTGTTGTGACGGCGGAGTTAGCCAGGTCTCTTATCCAGGCTCGTGAAGCATCAATTAACCGGGTGTCGTAATTAATTACCACTCACTAGTTCGATAAATCAGCTTGGTGTCGATGAAACCTTTGGTTTTATGGAGGATTTAACGCTATTTAAATTCCGCGAGCTTATTAAAGAGTTAAGGTATAGATTACATTGTAGATCGATGAAATGACAGGAGTAATTGTCTTGTGGTGAAGAGCGAGGGGAAGGAAGGAGGGGAAGAATGGAGCGAATGAAGGGGTCAGAGGGTGGGTGAGGAACGAATGGGAGAGAGGAATGGAGGAAGAGGAACGGAGATGGGAAAGGACGCAAGGAAAGAGAGAGAGAGAGCTGCATAAGTGGTAAATCAAAAATTCGTTATATGATCAGTCCTATTTACAGAACTCTTAGCATTGTTTCATTGTGCTGCAGGACATGCCTCTACCTGGAGGTTATTCCAGTCTCTGACCAGGCCTCTCGGTGGATCAAGGACTGATCAACTAGGCTGTAACTGCTGGCCGCACGCAATCCAACGTAAGAACCACAGCCCAACTGATTGAATACAGACTTTAGGTATCTACCCAGTTCCCTCTTGAAGGCAACCAGGGGTCTGATAGTAATTCCCCTTATGGCTAGTGGGAAGCTGTTGAACAGTCTTGGGCCCCTGACACTTCACTGGGGATATAAGAGAAAACTTTAAATATTCTTAACGCTATTGTTCATTATGGTTTAAATCTTTTATTCTTTCAGCTTTTCTGATCTTTTCATCCTTTAGTTTATTTTTTCTTAACCTATTATTAATATAACCGTTGGGGGAGTGCTAAACCCGAAGGAGTCATAAAGCGTCTGGAAGAATTGATGCAATTAAGATCGGGTTGTCAAGGCTTGAACGATGGGTTACCAAGACTTGAACGATGGGTTACCAAGACTTGAACGATGCGTTACCAAGACTTGAATGATGGGTTACCAAGACTTGAATGATGGGTTACCAAGACTTGAACGATGGGTTACCAAGACTTGAACGATGGGTTACCAAGGCTTGAACGATGGGTCACCAAGACTTGAACGATGGGTTACCAAGACTTGAACGATGCGTTACCAAGACTTGAATGATGGGTTACCAAGACTTGAATGATGGGTTACCAAGACTTGAACGATGGGTTACCAAGACTTGAACGATGGGTTACCAAGGCTTGAACGATGGGTCACCAAGACTTGAACGATGGGTCACCAAGACTTGAACGATGGGTCACCAAGACTTGAACGATGGGTTACCAAGACTTGAACGATGGGTTACCAAGACTTGAACGATGGGTCACCAAGACTTGAACGATGGGTCACCAAGACTTGAACGATGGGTTACCAAGACTTGAACGATGGGTTACCAAGACTTGAACGATGGGTTACCAAGACTTGAACGATGGGTTACCAAGACTTGAACGATGGGTTACCAAGACTTGAACGATGGGTTGCCAAGGCTTGAACGATGGGTTATCAAGACTTGAACGATGGGTTACCAAGACTTGAACGATGGGTTACCAAGACTTGAACGATGGGTTGCCAAGGCTTGAACGATGGGTCACCAAGACTTGAACGATGGGTTACCAAGACTTGAACGATGGGTTACCAAGACTTGAACGATGGGTTACCAAGACTTGAACGATGGGTTACCAAGACTTGAACGATGGGTTACCAAGACTTGAACGATGGGTTACCAAGACTTGAACGATGGGTTACCAAGGCTTGAACGATGGGTTACCAAGGCTTGAACGATGGGTTACCAAGGCTTGAACGATGGGTTACCAAGGCTTGAACGATGGGTTACCAAGACTTGAACGATGGGTTACCAAGACTTGAACGATGGGTTACCAAGACTTGAACGATGGGTTACCAAGGCTTGAACGATGGGTTACCAAAACTTGAACGATGGGTTACCAAGACTTGAACGATGGGTTACCAAGGCTTGAACGATGGGTTACCAAGACTTGAACGATGGGTTACCAAGACTTGAACGATGGGTTACCAAGACTTGAACGATGGGTTACCAAGACTTGAACGATGGGTTACCAAGGCTTGAACGATGGGTTACCAAGACTTGAACGATGGGTTACCAAGACTTGAACGATGGGTTACCAAGACTTGAACGATGGGTTACCAAGGCTTGAACGATGGGTTACCAAGACTTGAATGATGGGTTACCAAGACTTGAACGATGGGTTACCAAGGCTTGAACGATGGGTTACCAAGGCATGAACGATGGGTTACCAAGGCTTGAACGATGGGTTACCAAGGCTTGAACGATGGGTTACCAAGGCATGAACGATGGGTTGCCAAAGATTGAACGATGGGTTACCAAGGCTTGAACGATGGGTTACCAAGGCATGAACGATGGGTTGCCAAAGATTGAACGATGGGTTACCAAGGCTTGAACGATGGGTTACCAAGGCTTGAACGATGGGTTACCAAGGCTTGAACGATGGGTTACCAAGGCTTGAACGATGGGGTGCCAAAGATTGAACGATGGGTTACCAAGGCATGAACGATGGGTTACCAAGGCTTGAACGATGGGTTACCAAGGCTTGGACGATGGGTTACCAAGGCTTGAACGATGGGTTGCCAAAGATTGAACGATGGGTTACCAAGGCTTGAACGATGGGTTACCAAGGCTTGAACGATGGGTTACCAAGGCATGAATGATGGGTTGCCAAGCCTCACAAGAAGAGGGCTAGACAGCAGCAACGAACCATACCCCCGGCCGGGATTGAACCCTCGGTCATAGTCTCTCAAAACTCCAGCCCGTCGCGTTAGCAGCAACGAATTCTGATCACTCAGTATCCACTTATCGTACTACTGACAACAGAGAAGACCCACGTTGCAAAACAAACTTTTATTGCGACAACGTTTCGCTGTGTAGAGCAAAACGTCATGTTCTGCGAAATACATTTTTACTTCACTCGATCACTCCATTTCAAGTGACAGTTCAGCTGATCATTGAAGGTGTTAGGTTATTCATTCACAAATATTTGGTTTTTAATTGTTTTGGTTTGAAATTTTGATCGAATAACTACTAAATTTTTATTCAAATATGAATTTTGAAGAATGTAATAATTATCGCTAAAACGAAATTACTTATTGGATTGATAAACAGCGTTATATAGTCCCTCTCATTAACGAGTAGTTAAAATGACATTTATGGTTTCGGGTCGTTTATCACGTGTCAGATGGGGAGGAGTTATAAAGATGGAAGTGGGTTCAGGTCACTAGAAGTGGGTTCAGGTCACTGGAAGTGGGTTCAGGTAGCCACTGCCAGTAAACAATAAGCATATGGATGACCCTGTGGTAGACAAGGCTGAGGAGGAGCTGTGCCAGTACTGCCAGCACGTTGTCCAGCGCCCCCTAACACACTATCTTCTGGAGTGCGAAGCTACTGAGACACTCCGCAGGCAACTAGCACTGATATCCCCTCCCGAAGAGGACCCATAGATGACTGCGGCCACACTAGTGTACCATGGAGTCAACGAACCAGACAAGCTGTTGCCCGTGATAACGACATATCCTCCTCCTCGCTAGTGTCCACAGTTAGGAGTACATACGGTGTAGTCGCTTATGAGATGCACCAGATGAACTGACCAGAGGAGTGCTTGAGCAGCATGTGTCGCATCATTGTAGAAATCTTTCTCCCTCGGGTGCCAGAGGCGGGTCATCTCAAGATTGAGACCCGTGCCAGGACTACGGTCTTGGCGAACATTATACATACATACATACCTGTGGTTCGATCCACACTGAACACCGAAGCTGTACTGGTAAGTCAGCGGCCGCTGCAATCAAGGCAATATAGTGCCAGTGGTGACCTCACCTTCATGTTTGTTCTCGGCCACGTTACAGAGTCAGCACCATCTCGCACCTTCAATCAACGTCTGTAGGCCAGACGTTGATTGAAGGTGCTGAGGCTGGAGCAGTTGCTAGGATACTGAGAAGAGCCTTACCATCGTTGTACACTGAAATGAGCACTCCACCGACGTATTGCTGCCGGTACTAATATAACAAAAACAGTAGACAACACCGTTTCCTCCGTTTTTCGCACCCCAGCAATTGGGTCAACTTCTCTCCAACAATACAATAGAGCAGGAATCGCCGGGCCTCAGCCTTAGAGCCTTCAATAGTACTTTCAATTGTACATTAATAACCCATCGAGGAGCTACTGTACAGGTCATATAAGACCCGTGTCAGGACCCTGTTACCTGACGAAGAATACACATAGTATGTGAGGTGCTAGTGAACGGAAGCGCAGGGATCGAAGGGTTAATCGATCAGAGTTGCAAGAGAAAATCCCCTCACCTACACACGCACCCATATACACACGCACCTATACACACACGCACCCATGCTTACACACACACACACGCACAGGCTCACACACGCGCTGGTTCACACGCACACACACACACACACACACACACACACACACTCGTAACACACAAGCTGCCGTGCCCCACATTACATGATTTCCGGGTGTGTGCTGGCGAGCGCGTCAAGACATTGTAGCAGGAACTGCATGATCAACTTACCCCACACAGACTTTACATCACAAACCTAAATTATCAACACGTAACACGACACAAGGGCGAGGCCTCTGACCCACATGTCCAACAACCACACAAAAGTTCCTTTATTTTAGCACCTCCGCAAATACTCGGAGGCAATCTTGCTGAAAGAAACTGAGCTGTCAGGTGAACGTCACAACTGTCAGTTGAGAAATAGAATTAGGGAGGGAGTGTTACTAATGGTTGCCTGGTTGGCTAAGTCTTCCCATGTGTACATCCTCGTAGCCTTCACCCCAGACAATGTCTTGTACTAAAGTGTGTTCGTTTAATTGCAAAATTTTCTGGGTTGTGTGTTATAAGTTGCTGGGACTGCTAGGGATAGTAATATATAAATATTTTGATTTTTTTTTGCTTGTAGTGTGTGTGTGTGTGCGAGGGGGGTTGTCATAGGCACTTGTCGATAGACACTTAACCCTCCCCTCCTTTTTTTTTTTTTTTTTTTTTTTCTTTGTGTGTGTGTAACCCTTCATGGAAGGTTCCTTGATGTTGGTGAGGGGCTCTTGATTTAGGGAATTGGATCTGTGCTCCAGTTCCCCGAATTAAGCCTGAATACCTTCCACATCCCCCCCCCTGGGCGCTGTATAATCCTATGGGTTTAGCGCTTCCCCCTTGATTATAATAATAATAATGTGTGTGTGTAAATATCTGAATGTTGTCGCGACAGTAGAGTTTATGTACGTTGTATCCTGCCTTCTTTAATAAATGCTTTAAAGGGTTTTATTTAAGCTATTATGAGTTATTTTATTTAGGGAAGTGCTATACTCTTATACCAATAAGACTGACACAGTGCCTGGTCACAACCTGAAGAGATATACTCTGGCACTCTAGAATGTCAACTCTTTAACCCTGTGAACGACCAGTATAAGTTGTCCTCAAAATAAAACTAACGTAACTTCAGGCAAAATTAAATGTTATTCTAGCTTAGGTGATATTAGGTTAATTTAAGTTAGGTGAAGATAAATTAACCTATATTTTCCTCTGTTTAGATATACGTAGGAACCAATAAAAGAATAAATCAAACTGGCCTCTTAAGTCTGAAAGAGCGGGAATTGCCATGGGTTCAAATCCCACCCGTTCCCTGATTCGTATGCCCGTAGTTCCTTCTAACATTATTATCATCACGCTCACTGTTGAGGCTGCAGAATGAACTGCATTATAATTTCATGGGTTCCATCAAGAAGAATGATGGGAAATTTCTCAAAACTAAACCACAAATCTGAGGTAAATATTTTCCACGATTTTTCGGTCAGTCTTGGACCTTTATCAGGGTTTTGAAAATGGTCCAGGACCGACCCAAACATCGCCTAAGAATTTTGATCTCTAGTTGGTGGGTTTAGTTGTGAAATGATCTAGCCAGGGTATTACGACTTATACTGTTTATAATAAATTGTGTTGGGAGACGTAATGAAGGGGTGGCAGGCGACTCCACCTTCAGGAAGGACAAATTTCTTGGGAAAACTTTTTACCGCAGGCTCTTCCTCCTCCTCTTCCTCCTTCCTTCTCTTCCTCCTCTTCCTCGGTTTCCTTCTGCCTTTCCTCCCTTCCAGTCTCTCTCCTTCCTCCTCAGTTTTCCAATTTAGTCCGGCTTCATTCCATCACTCCTAGCCATCACTCTCTCCCTTCCCCTTTTTCTTTTTATCTTTCCGGTGCTTAGTCATCAAATTCATTACCTTTGTAAAGGTAGTTATATAAGTATAGGTAAAAAATGAAGAGGATAAAAAGCATATGACCGAAGAGGTAGAAGGGGAGAAAGAGAAAGGGGGTGACTGATAACACAGTAGGAGGAGGAGGAGGAGGAGGAGGAGGTGGAGGAGTGGAAATGGAAAGAAAATGAAGAGAGAATGAGATCAGAGACGACAAAGGAGTGAAAAGAGTGTGAGACATGCTTACCTCTTCTAAAGCAGCGTCTGTTGTGAGTAAACATCTCTTGGTTCATAAGCTGAAAATCCCACTTCTAGACATCAGACTAGTAGAGATTTGCTAAAAAAGAACTATGAGCAATTTATCTTACTGAATTATGACATCTTGTACGAATGTATTGACAGTCTGCATAAGAACTGGTCAGGGGTAAAATGCCAACTGATCTCTGAGAGAGAGAGAGAGAGAGAGAGAGAGAGAGAGAGAGAGAGAGAGAGAGAGAGAGAGAGAGAGAGAGAGAGAGAGAGAGAGAGAGCGAGAGAGAGAGAGACAGACAGAGAGAGAGAGAGAGAGAGAGAGAGAGAGAGAGAGAGAGAGAGAGAGAGAGAGAGAGAGAGAGAGAGAGAGAGAGAGAGAGAGAGAGAGAGAGAGAGAGCATCTGTCAGGGGCCCCATGTCGATAAACACTTTGACTCTTGTAAGTTGTCATTTGTGTGTGTGAGTGTGTGTCTGTGTGTGTGTGTATCTGTGAGTGTGTGAGTGTGTCTGTGTGTGTGTATTACGCAATGTGCTTCAGTAAAAATATTAAAAGAAAAAAAGCTCCATAGTTCCGGGATTTGTACTGAAACCGGAACTATGGAGCATTTTTTAAAAATATTTTTACTGCAGCACACTGCGTAATAGTGTCTGTGAGTGAGTGATTTACGTTAATGGAAGGCTGCAGGAATGAAGTTTCGCCCATGTTTCGCTCAAGGCGACAGCACCATCTTCCACCAGCTCAATGTTACAAATATCAAGCACACTATACATTAAAAAATGTAAATAACAGAAAAGAATACGGGTTATTATAACAGTGTCTAGACATATATCAGCTGACAGACAATGGTGGGTGACCTTCGTTATAATAACAATTCTAACAACAAACATTTATTACTAAACACTGAACGAATACATAATAATGTACTAACGTAAGTTACAAGGGAAACGGAGGAAGGGAAGAGAGAGAGAGAGAGAGAGAGAGAGAGAGAGAGAGAGAGAGAGAGAGAGAGAGAGAGAGAGAGAGAGAGAGAGAGAGAGACGACTGTACACTGACATTTACTTATCCACGAGAAGAAATGCCAGCTGCTCTAAGCTACATCAATCACCAGCTAAGAGCTATATCAGCTTGGGGAAACATATGGCAAGTAACATTTCCACCTGAGAAAATGCAAATGATGATGGTCTCTAGGCACCATGATGGTAATGCCGGTGCAGTAGTAAGCATGAATGGAAGGATGTTGGTACCCGGGGAAGAAGTTGACATCCTTGGGGTGAAATTTGACTCCAAACTGACCATGAAGAACCATGTTGTAAATCTTGAAAACAAGGCAGCCAGGAAGCTTACAGCACTTCGCCATATCTCGCATCTGCTTGACAGTAGGGGTTGCAAGATTCTGTATGAGGCACAAGTACGCTCACACCTTGAGTATGCTCCACTTTCTTGGTTTGCCTGAGTCCCCCCTCCCCGTCTCATATGCGACTGCTTGACAGAGTAGAGAACAGAGCAAGACGTCTCATCTCTCGCCTGGACCCATCATGGATAGATTTGTCATTTCAGCAGAGCCTTCAGCACAGGTGGGACGTGGGTGGCCTTACTGTTATGTACAAGGCCAATATTGTCAAAGTACCACACTTGCATCCACTTCGAGGACAGCGAGAAGCAAGCTTCTATACCACAAGACTGGCAGAAAGCAGCAATCTCACTCTGGCTGTACACTTCTCCAGAAGATCACTTCATCTGAGATCATTTATCCCCAGGATGACTCGAGTCTGGAACACATTCGTACAGCATTATGATGTCAACGAGATAAAGTCAGTTGATTAAATGAAAATGCTGGCCCACAGATGGCTCAAACTTCATCCTGTTCCCTACTTGTATGTTTCATAACAATAAAAATGCTTTCAAATGAGCTGATGTAGTTAACAGCTCTTAGCTTGTCAATAAAGTTAGGAATCCTTAACCTGTAAATAGCTTGTCAATAAAGCTAGGGATCCTTAACCTAACCATGTGAAACCTTTTGTCAAAAGAGAGAGAGAGAGAGCGGGAGAAGAGGAGTATAAATAGGATAACCAAGAAAAAAGGTGGGACAGACAAATAAAATGAGTTGAGAGTGAAAGATGTGGAGAGTCACCTGCCTGCCTGTCTGTCTGCCTGCCTGTCTGTCTGTCTGTCTGTCTGCCTGCCTGCCTGCCTGCCTGCCTGCCTGCCTGCCTGCCTGCCAGCCTACCTGCCTGCCTGCCTGCCTGCCTGCTTACCTGCCTGCCTGCCTGCCTGCCTGCCTGCCTGCCTGCCTTCCTGCCTGCCTGCCTGCTTTCCTGCCTTCCTGCCTGCCTGCCTGCTTTCCTGCCTGCCTGCCTGCCTGCCTGCCTGCCTGCCTGCCTGCCTGCCTGCCTGCCTGCTTGCCTGCCTGCCTGCCTGCCTACCTGCTTGCCTGCCTGCCTGCCTGCCTTCCTGCCTGCCTGCCTGCTTTCCTGCCTTCCTGCCTGCCTGCCTGCTTTCCTGCCTGCCTGCCTGCCTGCCTGCCTGCCTGCCTGCTTGCTTGCCTGCCTGCCTGCCTGCCTGTCTGTCTGTCCGACCGTCTGCCTACCTACCTGCCAGTTAGCCAGACTGGCTAAGTTGCAGTCCCTCCCTGCGCAGCCTCGCCCACACACCTAGGTTACAACTAGGACAGAGGACCACAGGATAAGCCGTGAGTCGAGTCACGAACTTAACACACGCTACCACACACTAATAGCCCAGACTGCAGAAGCTTTGTGGTTATGAGTGGTGTTGATGGTGATGGTAGTGCTGGTGGTAGGGGTGATTGTGGTAGTGGTGGGGGGCGTTAATGATACGGTGGCAAACAGGGTGACAGAGGAACATAGTAAAGATAACAGGGCACTAAGTTAGGGAAAGAGACAGGGAGGGAGACAGTAAGCAAGACAGTAAAAGAGACAAGTAGACAGAGATTGGCGGATAAAAGAGAACAGGAAGACAGATAAGGAGGCGGGAGACAATAACGAAGCAAGAAACAGACCATAAGCTTGATTAATAAGATTATGAAAATTATTAAAATTATTGAGACAAAAAAAAAATACAAAACACGAGACGTAGAGGAAAAAAAATATGAAGAGAAAAAAACTGAAATCTGGCGAGAGAAAATGGTGAGCCCTTCCAAGGAACTGTCTTAGTGCTGGGGAAGGCGCTTTGAGGATAGGAACTGGAGCTGCCTTCCTCTTTCTCACATCAGATCAAATTTCTTCACATTCTTCAGGAGTTTTAATGAGAGAACAGGAATAACAATGGAGGAACAGGTGCAGAAATGGAAGAATAGGTGCAGCAATGGGAGAACATGTGCAGCAATTGGAGAAAAGGCGCAGCAATGGGAGAACAGGTGCAGCAATGGGAGAACAGGTGCAGCAATGGGAGAACAGGTGCAGTAATGTGAAAACAGATGCCGTAATGGGAGAGCAGATGCAGTATTTCCCCATCAGTAAAACTCAGCAACCTTGACAGACAAGACTCTGTGCTGTGGCCACTAATCAATTAAAGTTATTCAAGGAGACTCATTTTAACAACTTTTCCACATGTGTGCTCACCTAGGTGTGGTTACAGGGGTCGATACTGGGTAGCGTGCGTGTGCATGTGTGTGTGTGTGTGTGTGTTAGTTAGTTACCATTTTGTCCTAGGCACAAGTCGATTAGACACTAGGCCTGTTGTGTGAGTTTGTGTGTGTGTGTGTGTGTGTGTGTGTACTCACCTAGTTGTACTCACCTAGTTGAGGTTGCGGGGGTCGAGTCCGAGCTCCTGGCCCCGCCTCTTCACTGATCGCTACTAGGTCACTCTCCCCGAGCCGTGAGCTTTATCATACCTCTGCTTAAAGCTATGTATGGATCCTGCCTCCACTACATCGCTTCCCAAACTATTCCACTTACTGACTACTCTGTGGCTGAAGAAATACTTCCTAACATCCCTGTGATTCATCTGTGTCTTTAGCTTCCAACTGTGTCCCCTTGTTACTGTGTCCAATCTCTGGAACATCCTGTCTTTGTCCACCTTGTCAATTCCCCTCAGTATTTTGTATGTCGTTATCATGTCCCCCCTATCTCTCCTGTCCTCCAGTGTCGTCAGGTTGATTTCCCTTAACCTCTCCTCGTAGGACATACCTCTTAGCTCTGGGACTAGTCTTGTTGGAAACCTTTGCACTTTCTCTAGTTGTCTGTGTGTGTGTGTGTGTGTGTGTGTGTGTGTGTGTGTGTGTGTGTGTGTGTGTGTGTTCTCCTAATTGTACTCACCTAATTGTGGTTGCAAATATGTGTGTGGGTGTTTGCTTGTTTGTTTAAATGTTCGCCTTGCTGACTTTATCTATATGTAGTAGCTCATCTATATACCTACAAATGGCTCTAGTTCTAACTGTTTACCTTTAGTTCGTTCCAGTTTTCTCCTACTTTGTCACCGCCAGCATTCGTTCTGGTCGAGCAGTCTATCCTGATCCACCCAAAATATGCTCAGGAGTATTTTGTATATCATGATCAAGTTTCCTCACAGGAAGTCGGTAAACCGGTTTGTGCATTTTCTTTTTCTTTCATTTCTGTTGAATTTTTGGTGGCGAGAAGATAAACTTCCTTTTTTGAAATGCTTTGATAAGTGACCCCATACAGGTGCTGCGCACTCGAGGTACGCTTTTGTGAATGTCTGACCTGAAGGAATCAGGGACGATTTCCTTTAATTTGCAAAATTCACCATACAACTACAATCTTTCTTACTATTTCTGCGACCTGTACAGGTAATAGTATAGCTTCTAGTAGTCTCCGGTGTGAACGTTCTCATTAGTTTTCAGAGTGAGCAGACGGGGGCGTGGTGAGTGTCAGAGGACATTCACCGTGTGTGGAGTCGTCCAGTGACCCTGGGATTAGCAACGTTATGATCGCCTCGCACACAATTATTACCACGCAAGAAACAACGCAATGAAACGAGTATTTAAATCCCCTCTGCCCATCGCGCACAACGCACGCACGCACGCACGCACGCACGCACGCACGCACACACTCACACACACACGCACACCCACACACACGCACACACCATGCCCCATCAACATTACTCACTGAGCTTCACCAAACATTATGACGTGAGGGACATCTATCCTCCAGACCATCGCCAACAAGCTATTCAGGCTGTGACGCGACCCCTACAATCACAATTAGGTGAGTACACCCCCCACACACACATACACACACATACATACACACACACACACACACACACACACACACACACACACACACACACACACACACACACACACAGATACACACACACACAGACACAGACACACACACACACAGACACACACACACACACACACACACACACACACACACACACACACACACACACACACACACACACGATGTAGTGCAGGCAGGGACCATACATAGTTTTAAGACGAGGTATGATAAAACTCATGGAGCAGGGACAGGGAGGACCCAGTAGCGGTCAATGAAAAGACAGGGCCAGGAGCTGAGCCTCGACCCCTGCAACCACAATTAGGTGAATACATTCCCCACCACACACACACACGCACACACCATGCCTCAGCAACATTACTCACTGAGCGCCACCGAACACTGTGCCGTCAGGAACATCCGTCTTCCAGACCATCGCCAACAAACTATTCATAAACTCACGGGAGTCGATATGCACCTTCCTGCTTTCCTCAAGCACTTTCCCTGATTGCTACGAGCCTTGCCTGGCTGCTACGAGTGTCACCTGATTGATGTGAGCGTCACCTGATTGTTGAGAGTCTCACCCGATTGCTAACTTCTCTTGATTGCTGCCAGCTTCCTGGACTACTTTTAATGTCCTCATGATTGCTGTTAACCTCCACCTTATTGCTAAACTTCACCTAACTGCTGGCTCTCTCATCTGATTACTCGAGTGTTATCTGATTGCTGCCATCCTCACCTGATTGCTGCTAATTTCTAACATATGAACTGGGACTTAATTAAATTACCAGAGCGGCTTGAGAAGTCACCAGATAAAACTAGATAAGTCATCAGAGGGACGTGAGGGACCCTGATAAGTCACCAGTGGGACCTTGATAAGTCACCAATGGGACCTTGATAAGTCACCAGTGGGGTCCTGAAAAGCCACCAGTGGGAGCTTGATAAGTCACCAGTAGGTCCTTGATAAGCCACTGGATGGACATAGTCTCTCTAAGATATTCCAGCAGAATATAATTACGATCCAGCAGAAACATTATTACGTTCCAGCAGAGACATTATGGCCCAGCAGAAACATTATTACGTTCCAGCAGAGACATTATGGCCCAGCAGAAACATTATTACGTTCCAGCAGAGACATTATGGCCCAGCAGAAACATTATTACGTTCCAGCAGAGACATTATGACCCAGCAGAAACATTATTACGTTCCAGCAGAGACATTATGGCCCAGCAGAAACATTATTACGTTCCAGCAGAGACATTATGGCCCAGCAGAAACATTATTACGTTCCAGCAGAGACATTATGGCCCAGCAGAAACATTATTACGTTCCAGCAGAGACATTATGGCCCAGCAGAAACATTATTACGTTCCAGCAGAGACATTATGGCCCAGCAGAAACATTATTACGTTCCAGCAGAGACATTATGGCCCAGCAGAAACATTATTACGTTCCAGCAGAGACATTATGGCCCAGCAGAAACATTATTACGTTCCAGCAGAGACATTATGGCCCAGCAGAAACATTATTACGTTCCAGCAGAGACATTATGGCCCAGCAGAAACATTATTACGTTCCAGCAGAGACATTATGGCCCAGCAGAAACATTATTACGTTCCAGCAGAGACATTATGGCCCAGCAGAAACATTATCATTTTTGGAGATAATCACCAGTTGCAAGAAGCAAGAGGAGGAAGATGAAACATGTAGCAAATTAGTCTCGTAAAAATAATTGGGTGTTTAGAAGAAAACTTAATGGTGCAACCCACGTAGCATATACAACGTTATAACAAGTATGTTCACCTGTAATTAAAGCAGTTCTGCAAGACTTCAGTAAGTTTGGCATACTATACTTGTTTGAAGCATTTTTTTTACTTGCATCTTACCTGAATGTCTGAATGTGTCTCTGCTAGGCTTAGGGAAACTGAAATTAAACATTTGTAAATAATGTTGATGGACTAGAGCAATAATCCGACTAGTGTCTGTGAAGACGAAATCCAGAGCAAACGTTTAGTTTGCTGGTCAAATGTTTGTTACTGGGATGAATTGTAAAGGACCTGCCTAGTATGGGCCAACAGGCCTGCTGCAGTGTTCCTTCTTTCTTATGTTCTTATGTATTCCTCAGGAATAAATTATTTATTATATTCGCTCTAGAATGAGATTTATAAAGTCTACAGTCTTTAACAAGTACTGCTCTAGACTGTCAAGACCTCAATCCTGAGGTAAGCGTAGCTTGAAATATACGCCCTCACTGCATTATGTGTGTGCGTAAACCATACCCCCGGCCGGGATTGAACCCGACCGGGGGTATGGTTTATTTGCAATCGTGTCATTACGATTTCTTGAGTCGTGTGTGCGTATATACACACCCACACCCACACACACACACCCACACACACACACACACACACACACACACACACACACACACACACACACACACACACACACACACACACACACTTAATGAGAAGTTGAAGTGCATTTGTTGACATGAAACAGCTGTATGTACGGGCGGAAAATATTTTGGATAACAGAAATATAAAACAGAAAAATAATGGCATGCTTAAAGAATGGCTGGACAAGTATTGCGAATATCTTGAACTTTACTAAGCACAAAACAGATATCAGACTCAACTAAGCATAATAAAGAAATCGTACTCTATTATACACAACGCAAATATCAGACTTAACTAAGTACAATAAAATGATCGGACTCTACTAAGCACAATTCAGAACTCTGCTTAACAATGCAAAACGCTCTTTCTCAGGTCTGGTTGTGGTGTGCCAGGAAAGTGTATCCACCAGCAGTTTTTTTGTTATGGTGACTGGAACCCTGAGGTATATTCATGGACTTGAAAGGCAACCAGTTGATCGATACTGTTGACAGAATTATGGCGAAAAACAATAATAATAACAATAACAAACCAAAAACAGCTCCTCTAAACTCAACTTCTTCATCCACGTTTAAATTTCTTTCTTCTTCAGTATGGCCTAGTGACCATCTTCACGGGAGGGAGAGGGAGAGGGAGAGGGAGAGGGAGAGGGAGAGAGAGAGGGAGAGGGAGAGAGAGAGGGAGAGGGAGAGGGAGAGGAGTTATCTGTTGTACTATCTTGAGCATATCAGTCTAGATTTAAAAATAAGTGTTGGCTTGATTCTACCCTCGCGTATCTCAGCAAGAAAACTCGATTTTTGACTTTAAAGACAGCTGATATTATTTACTTCTCGTTGGTCCTCTCTCCCTCCTTCTCCCTTTCCTTCCCCTATTCCTCAGTGCCTCTTCTCTATGTTTCTCTTTATCGTTCTCCTTCTCTCTCTCTCTCCCTTCTCTCCTTTACCAGCTCTTTGTTCCTCCCTCACCTTCTGGCTCTCCTTTCCCTCTCGCTTCTATTCTCCTCTCTTTACTCATCTTCTCCCACCCCTTCTCGCTTTCTCTCTCACCCTGCCTTACTCCATCTTCCTCTCCCTTCTTCTTCCATCTATTTATATAACTCACTTAACAGACAGGCAAAAGTCTCCACATGGCCAGAAAATGCAGTATCCGCCTTGACCTTCTCAGTGACTCACTCATGACATAACTCTCACGACAAAGCTCACATGACAAGGCTCACTCATGACAAGGCTCACTCATGACAAGGCTCACTCATGACAAGGCTCACTCGTGACAAGGCTCACTCATGACAAGGCTCACTCATGACACAGCTTTAAACACAAACTATATTTGTAATCAGGAGCGAAGAATGATAAAACACAATGATTATACAGCACAATGGTAATACAACACAATTATACAGCACAATGGTAATACAACACAATTATACAGCACAATGGTAATACAACACAATTATACAGCACAATGGTAATACAACACAATTATACAGCACAATGGTAATACAACACAATTATACAGCACAATGGTAATACAACACAATTATACAGCACAATGGTAATACAACACAATTATACAGCACAATGGTAATACAACACAATTATACTAGAGAATGATAATAAAACACAATTACATATAATTCAACATGGCAATGATAGACAAAATAATAACAAGGTAACATTTGCAGAAGAGTGTGAGTGTGCTGCTGGTCAGCTCTGGTATGGGAGCTACATTGTGGCAACAAGAACAAGGTTATTTGACCCTCCGGTGACCTTGACTCTTCTTGATTGATGCATCAGTGACCATGACCTCCATGCTTGACCCGTCATTGACCTGCAATGGCTCGCGTGTTATTGGTCAGGTCAGTGCACGCTCCGTGACGTCACTTTGTTTATATTTTAAAGTCTTTCCCGCATTGCGTTCCCCCCCCCCACCTGTATGTCTTCCCTAACCCCCGCCGGTCAGTTTCCCCCCCCTCCAAAGATCCTTGTCTCCCCTCTTCCTTTCTGTTTTCCTCCTTCAAAGGTCTATGTCTCCTTCCCTTGGCTTGTCCTTCCTCCCCCGGCCTGTGAATCCCCACCCTCTGCTTGTGTATCCTCTCCCTCTGCTTGTGTATCCCCACCCTCTGCTTGTGTATCCCCTCCCTCTGCTTGTGTATTCCCACCCTCTGCTTGTGTATCCCCACCCTCTGCTTGTGTATCCCCACCCTCTGCTTGTGTATCCCCACCCTCTGCTTGTGTATCCCCACCCTCTGCTTGTGTATCCCCACCCTCTGCTTGTGTATCCCCACCCTCTGCTTGTGTATCCCCACCCTCTGCTTGTGTATCCCTCCCTCTGCTTGTGTATCCTCTCCCTCTGCTTGTGTATCCCCACCCTCTGCTTGTGTATCCCCACCCTCTGCTTGTGTATCCCCTCCCTCTGCTTGTGTATCCTCTCCCTCTGCTTGTGTATCCTCTCCCTCTGCTTGTGTATCCCCTCCCTCTGCTTGTGTATCCCCACCCTCTGCTTGTGTATCCCCACCCTCTGCTTGTGTATCCCCACCCTCTGCTTGTGTATCCCCACCCTCTGCTTGTGTATCCCCTCCCTCTGCTTGTGTATCCTCTCCCTCTGCTTGTGTATCCCCACCCTCTGCTTGTGTATCCCCTCCCTCTGCTTGTGTATCCCCTCCCTCTGCTTGTGTATCCCCACCCTCTGCTTGTGTATCCCCACCCTCTGCTTGTGTATCCCCACCCTCTGCTTGTGTATCCCCTCCCTCTGCTTGTGTATCCCCTCCCTCTGCTTGTGTATCCCCACTCTCTGCTTGTGTATCCCCACCCTCTGCTTGTGTATCCCCACCCTCTGCTTGTGTATCCCCTCCCTCTGCTTGTGTATCCCCTGCCTCTGCTTGTGTATCCCCTCCCTCTGCTTGTGTATCCCCACCCTCTGCTTGTGTATCCCCTCCCTCTGCTTGTGTATCCTCTCCCTCTGCTTGTGTATCCCCACCCTCTGCTTGTGTATCCCCACCCTCTGCTTGTGTATCCCCACCCTCTGCTTGTGTATCCCCACCCTCTGCTTGTGTATCCCCTCCCTCTGCTTGTGTATCCCCACCCTCTGCTTGTGTATCCCCTCCCTCTGCTTGTGTATCCCCTCCCTCTGCTTGTGTATCCCCACCCTCTGCTTGTGTATCCCCTCCCTCTGCTTGTGTATCCTCTCCCTCTGCTTGTGTATCCCCACCCTCTGCTTGTGTATCCCCACCCTCTGCTTGTGTATCCCCACCCTCTGCTTGTGTATCCCCTCCCTCTGCTTGTGTATCCCCTTCCTCTGCTTGTGTATCCCCACCCTCTGCTTGTGTATCCCCACCCTCTGCTTGTGTATCCCCACCCTCTGCTTGTGTATCCCCTCCCTCTGCTTGTGTATCCCCTCCCTCTGCTTGTGTATCCCCTCCCTACCCAGGTCTGAGAGCAGCACACTGATGATGTATCAAATTTTGTTTAATAACAATAAATTATCCCTAATATTAACCACTTCTTCCCTTGACCTCCCGCCCCTTTAATCTTACCCCTAATCCTTCCTTCTCACCTCCTCCCTTCCTCTTCCCTTTACCTGAGGGTCCTTCCCTCTCCTCTCCTAGCTCTCACCGTCGCCCATTCCTCTCGTCTCTTTCATTCCATCTCTCACACACATTAATCGCTTTTGTTTCCACAAGGTAATTTACATGTACAATAGACATGCATCCTATTTAGTATTACAAAATTGTTCTCTCTCCCCCTCTCTCCTTTTTATCTACCTCTTCCTCTCCACTTCTCTTTGTTTCCATCTATTCCCTCTACATCTTTCTCTTTCTCTCTTTTTCTCTCACTCTCTCTTCCCTTTCCTACTTTTTATATATTTTCCCTCACCTTTGTACCTCCTCTTCTCCCTCCATCCCATTCCACCTCTTCATTACTCCTTTCTGCCTCTCCCTCAATTTCTGAATCCTCCTGTCCCTCCTTTCTTCCATCTGCTTCCCTACTTTCTTTCCTATTCTTTCCAACACGTTTTCTTCTATTGGGAGGCCTAGTCTGGGATCAGGCCGCGGGGGCGGTGATCACCAGAACCCATCGACCCATTTTTTATCCCACTTTCATTCCCTCTTTAAGATACCTCCACGTCCCTCCCTGTCTGCATCTCTTCCTTTAGCTCTCCCTCCCTCCCTCATCTATCCCTTATTTATAGCATTAACAATAAGAAAAAAATCTTCAGTTTTCTCCATTTAACATCCAAGTTGTTCAGTTATTGTTAGTTATTGTTCAGTACCTTGTTATTGTCTTCATTCATTAACCTACACTAGCAGCAAACTGGTCAGAGTTTTACCTTCTACAAGATTTGTTTTTTGCCTCATCTGTTTAGACACAAGCAAGGGTAGTCAGACTGTAGTTCTTCTCAGAACGTATCTCAGTAAAATCCGAGAGGTCACTGGCTTTCTTCCTTTCTCATATACGCCTATGTACATCGAAAGAAACACACACACACACACACACACAGTATCCCTACGAAAAAAAAACACCAAAATCCGTTCCTCTCAGTCTCCCCACCAGGGCAACAAGACCCTCCCCCTCACCCAAGTCTATTATTCTCTGTGTTATGTCTTGCAAAGTCAACAAGAAAGCAGTAATAGTTTCCTGGTCGCTGCATGAGACAACAACAGCCGCAAAGGCTCATAAATTCTCGAGGTCGTTGGCCTACGTGCAAGAGACTGCAGGTTAATTATCACTGTCTTCATCTATCTTCCTCACTGTCTTTAATGATCTGCCTCTCGATTTCACCGTTGCTTTTTTTAGTCTAATATCTTTTTTGTCTCTCACTTACATTTTTAGTTTATTTGTGTTCTCTCGTTCTGTTCATTTCAACAAAACACACACACACACACACAATACTTCTTCGGATTTTCGGACTTTTATCTGCTTTTTAGTTCTATTAACTTGGTTCAGATTGAAAAGTCTGCAACCTCTTCAGTGTGATTTCCATCCTTGATTCTTTTCCCTTCCATTCTGTATTAGTTCCTAGGAGGACAGTTTTCTTTCAAGTCTCTCCTCTTCCCCTTTCTCCTCCTTAACCACCACCACCACCACCTCCTCCTCAACCACTACCTCCACCTCCTCTTCCTCAACCACTACCACCACCTCCACTACCACTACCACCACCACCACCACCACCACTACCACCTCCACTTCCTCCCGCCTCACAACCTTGCATATGTTGGAGTGAATTTCCACTAACCACTTCTTGGCCCATTGACGTAATTTGTTCACATCTTGTGCAGCATCGTGGAGTCTTCACGTGCCCTTACTCTACTTATCAGTTTAAAGTCACATGTAAACATTAACACGAAGGAGTCTGTCACTCCTATTAGGTCATTTACTGATATCAGAAACCGTATGGGTTAGAGGACTGACGTTCGTGGGAAGCTGCCTGTTACACTTCATTTTAACATCTCCTGTACTGCAGTAACTCTCTACCTTTCTGTTTGTTTTCAGTTTAATAACTAATTAAAGTATTCTCACAGCTTTTTCACGCCCATTTTACCTTTTGTAAATTAGTTTTCTCCTCTTCCTCCTTATAGGATTTCTTTCAGGTATACAGAAAAAGATTAGGGAAAATATAGACCCACTTAAATTGTCAGTACTGATAATAACAAAAATGTGTACCGTTTTTAATGCTTATTTCTTCTCTGTATTTACACAAGAAGATACAAATGAAATCCCAGTAATCCGTAATTATGCAGTACGGGACGAAGATAAAGTATATATGATCTTCGTTCGCTAGTGACGTGGTCAGCAGACGACCTGGTGGATGACGACCAACAGGTCACCGAGCCCTGACGAACTGTTTTTAAGGGTTAGAAAAGGACTGATAGAAATAAAGATTAAATGTGTCTGTGTGTGTGTGCTTGTTTACTCACTTATATTGGGTGCACGAGTCGATTCACAGCTCCTGGCCTCGCTTCTGTGCTGGTCGCTATTAGACCCACTCTACCGGCTCCAAGAGCCTTATCGTGTGTATGTGTGTGTGTGTGTGATCAGTCAACTAAAAATGGCATTTAAACTCCACAAGCCATTGGCTCATGATAAAAAAATCAAAGCTTAATGTTGTAAATATACCCATAAGTTTACGAAATGGCCAAATTGCTCTATAAACGAAAATCAAAACTGATTATATCAATGAGTGTTTGAATGTCGGCAAGTGGTCATGCTTGTTAGGTTGCTTTGGACGATAATCCCATCATTTATAAGGTAACATGTGCTTTATGACGATACTTGATGATAATAAAATTACTAACTTGTGTTGCAGTGAAGGATATTTTAAATATATACATATTTATTCAAGCGTTATTATAAGTTAAACTAATAGATTTTATTATTGTAGCTGCCTTACTGTATTATATTTATAATGTTTATTATATTGGATTGAGATGAGAAATCTCTTTGAGGACATGATTTGTGCTCATGGCTCCATAAAAACCATGCTTTTTAAGCATCAATATTGATATATGCCTGGTAAAGGGTTGTAAGATTATCCTTGTGTCATCAACAGTTTTGTCCTTTGTACTTGGAATGGCAGCGTCTGCCCGGGAAGGCACTGCTGCTTGTCCAAGGCAGTATACACCTCATAGTGCTCATGTATTTATGACTCACGAAATCGTAATGACACGATTGCAAACAAACCATACCAAGGGTGGGGTTAGAACATGCGACCAGACCCACGATGGTCTGGAGTTTTATGACTATCTGATCGCGGGTTCTAACCCCACCCGTGATATGGTTCGTGTATTTATGACTGTAGAGATTGAGTTTCGTCTTTCTTGGCTTCACCTCTCAGTATTCATACACAAAAATGCTTTCGTTCTAGCCTCACTAGTCCTCTTAAGCGTACTCATAAACCTGTGAATGGAATCTGCTTCCATACTTGACTCATCCTGATCCTTCCACTTCTTAACCATCCATACCCGGCCAAGATTTCTTACATGTCGCTCGCTACTTTTACACACAGGAATTATGTTTGGACAACAAAACATTTCTTGAAAATCTTCACTGTAACCATCAGATAAAATATCTTTAATTTGGGTGTCACTGTTTTATTCGTAACAAAATTTGCGTGACTGTATATCTCAATTGTTTCATGTCGCACTTTTGACCTATCGACTGCACCGTATTTTTGGCGATGTATTTTTTTTAATGCATTGATTTTGGTGTTGCATTGTATTTTTAACATACTGAGTTTTCACACTGAAATAATATTTTTAACGTTATATTGCATTTTAACATTTGTATTGGATTTTAAATGTTATATTACATTTTAAAGTTGTACTGAATTTTTTGACGTATTGATTCTTTCGTTGCGTTTTATTTTCTACCCTGTACTGAATTTGACGTTGTATTGATTTTAAAGTTGAGCTGAATTTCGTTGTATTTATTCTGGTTACACAGCATTTCGTAGAAGTCTACTAAATTATTAATGAAGACCTATTTATAACTCGTGCTCCTGTAGCGTGTTGAAGGTGAATGTTGCTCTGATGTCATGAAGGAACATGACTGGTCTTTCAAGGTGCAAGTGTTGCACGAGGGAACATTACTGGCTTTTCAAGGTATGAGTGCTGCTGTCTTGCCATGAAGGAACATGACTGATCTTTCAGGGTGTGACTGTTACTGTGGAGTCACGAAGGATCATGACTAACGTTCAAGGTTTGGATCATTTGATACAGGCTTTCTGCTGGCGTAACAGTCGAGTGACAAAACTGCTTAAGCTCTAAATTATTATAAGACGCATAATGAGCCCTGTATAAAATATTAGGAATATATGTTGCAGGTTCACGAGGGACCATGATGAAGGTGGGGCTCCAGCGGTAAGGTGTTGGTACTGAAGGTAAAAACTTCATACACGATTTATACCCACGAGCTACTCGATCGTGACACAAATTCCGAATCGAGCAGGAGAAATGAGTGAGAGAGAGAGAGAGAGAGAGAGAGAGAGAGAGAGAGAGATTAAGAGCACCATAACTTACTTAGAGCTTAGTGTAATTCTAAAAAAAAAAATTAAGAATAGTGAAAGACTCTAGCTGGGGTACACTACCTACTGCCAGGTGACACTGACACTACCAGGTCGCCTGCTTCTAACACCACCATTGCGTCAGTAACCTGTCAAAGCCATTGCCTCTCTGGTATTTCTAATAAATGTAAAGGGACCACGACTCTTCAAACTCTCCCTTGATGTATAAGGGGAATCTGGAACAAATCCCTGTCTCTCTTCAAGAGAAAACTCTATAATTTCCTCAGATCGGTTCCTGATCAGACGGGCTATGGTGCATATATTGAGCTGCGGGAGGAGGGCACCAACAGGCTGATCGATCAGATCAGGAATCATGAGGCCTGTTCTGGGACCAGACCGCGGGGGCAATGACCTCCGGAAGTGACAACAGGTGACTTACAGATATTCCTAGGAGTAAATGATTTACGATTACTGATGCCTATCTCAGTGGTATATCCACCCACGTACGCACGTACGCACGTACGCACGTACGCACGTACGCACGCACACACACACACACACACACACACACACACACACACACACACACACACACACACACACACACACACACACACACACACACACACAAACACTGGACCTAATGTACTGTCATTAAGAAGACCCCTTAACAGTCGCACGCCAGCGGTGAAGGTAACCAAATACGCTACCACGGACTTGGTTACCTTGAGTTAACTTGGTTGCCTTGAGTCAAGGACACAACTATATAAACCGGGACACAATCTTTAAGATACTCTTAATGAGCCACTGAGAGGCTCATCATATGGTGAGTCAGCATCAGGCGATTTTCAGTCACAAATGAACACAAACTCATGGATCGTAGCTCCCTCTTACATACACAGTTTGTTAGACACATAGATGATGATCAAATTAAAAGCACATTATATAATCAGCTTTATCGTCACTTTCTTGAACACTATGTATCTCAGTGCCCATTTACTAAGGAATATGGATATAGTATAATAACCTACGTGATAAGTCAAGGTATCTTATTAATAAAAGTAAGATTCCAGACACATTAAGCAAATATTCTTGATTTCCTAACAACAGATAAAACAACTGTAAATATCAGTCCAGGTGTTACACCTGCTAACCCATTTCGTGGGCCTGGTTCCAAGGTCTTTTGTGTACCCATATACTCTTGCGCTAACGTCCACAGGATGGATTTCGGGTGCACAATAAACTAGCTTCTTCGGCGGCCAAATGTAAATCAGTGTACAGGATTCAAGAGCAGAAAACCGATGCCCAAGTAGTTTTACATGATTGTAGGGTTTCCCAATGATTACCACAACTACTATTGTCACTTCCAGTCACCTAGATCCACAGTGATCCATAGTACCTGTGACATACTCGCAACCAGATTCTAGAGTTCTTCAGTCTTCGCAATCTAGTTGGAGTTCATACTTATTTGTTGACTAGTTAACCTGGCTGTTGTTACCAGCCAGGCCTACACAGCCGTCACAATCTGGTTGATCTGGCACTTTCAGCAGGTAATGGTCCAGTTGCCTCCCCCCCCACAAAAAAAATCATTCATCTTATTGGACACATAAATTTTAAAGGATTATAACATGCTGCTGGTGTTCTTTTGCATGCAAGAACACATCATATCATTGATCAGAGACTCTGCGAGGTGTCTTGCCTGGCTGGCTGGTTGTTCCTTTGTTGTATAACTTAGAGGGGCAGAACCCAAGCGGCGTAGTGACAAAAATGAGGAAATCACACACCTTGCAAAACTAACTTCCATTGTCATAACTTCTCGAGATTTCTTTTGTTTTTCTTTCGTTAAAGAGGCTGATGTGGCTAGAAGTGGTCTGGTGTTAGTCGACTGTTGTGGGCCAAGTCATGGGAAGGTTGGAAGTATACCTTTAGAACGGGCAGGGTTTTGAAAGGGTCATAAATTTCTTTCCCCTGTTTGTGAGTTATTTGTGTATTGTTCCAGTCACTGTATTATGCCTTTTCAACCTTTATTCCTTTGAAATGAGCTCAGATAAACTCAGCCTTGCAATAAAAGAGATTTTCTGGGAGCTCATTTTAAGGTTCCTCGAATTATAGCACTGTAAGTGGCACCACACAATCCCGGAAAGCATAAAACGACACCAAGACTCTTCCTATTCTCCTCCACATGTGAACCAGTGTCCGCCAGTCAACATACCACTGATCAAGTCTCAGCTGCCTTACAAGGAGTGTCAGTCAGTGATCTAGATGAGAGTATTCACTTTGGCAATTCACTTAGGTCTAATGTTATTGACAGTATTTTAGGAAGAAGAGGTCATAGACCTTAAGAGGATGGGAAAACAGTTTCGGAAACATCTATATCTACGATGCTTCCTACTAGCCTCCCAAAACTTCAAGTTTAGTGGTATAATACCATTCCTAGTTATTTTTTTTGCTGTGCATAAACTTTACTTATCCCATAAACAATAAAAAAATGGAGTGGGAGATGGAGAAAATAGTGAACCAGTAACAATCATAGCCATAATTTTTAAAGGGGTAAGCCGGTAAGCCTACGGAAGGCATCGATCAGATGACCAAAAGCTCCGGCTGTGGATTATATGATTAAGACCCGCGTCAGGAAACGCTTGTTTCCTGACAAACCTTAACTAACCTGAGGCAACCTCAGTTGTGTGGGTCAGCCCAAGGAGTGGTGGAAGCTCGCTCCTCCGTCTCTTGATCTTCACACAGACACGCTACTTGTACTCACTTACTTGTTAAAAGATAAAGAAAAATACTCAAGACGACATTACAGAAATGTATAAGAAATGTCGAATGCGACATCGTAGAAATGTAAATATAAATATTAATTTTTGTCGGTAATTTAAAGTGTTTAAACGTAAGAACAAGAAATAAATTTAAATACCTAAAAAACTTTAAATGTTAGGAGTGATATTTAAACGTGATTTTTTTTTACTAAATGCCGACTGCATGACGTTACCGTTCATGTGTTCATGTACACCCTGGCTGACACCACGCGTTCATGTACACCCTGGCTGACACCACGCGTTCATGTACACCCTGGCTGACACCACGCGTTCATGTACACCCTGGCTGACACCACGCGTTCATGTACACCCTGGCTGACACCACGCGTTCATGTACACCCTGGCTGACACCACGCGTTCATGTACACCCTGGCTGACACCAGGGATAACTGCGTGACGTCGTCGATTCCTCACTCACCCACACACTGGCTGACATCGTACATAGCTGCGTGACGTCAATAATAATGTGCATACAGCACCTAGTGCCATCTGTTGACACTCTCGATGACTAAGCCAATACTTGCTGGTGTCAGTGATTTTTCCACTAGGACAATCATAGTTACAATGATTATTAAAGGTATAATAACTATAATTATAATTATTATTAAAAGTATAATAACCATAGACATAATGATAAATAACACGAAATACCTTAAGTATAATGATCATAATTACCATCATTATTAAAGGTATAATAACGATAGATATAATGAATAATAAAATGTAACGCCATAAGTATAATGACGATAGTTATAATGATTTCTGAAAGTATAATAACACCATTAGTATAATGACCATGGTTATAATTATTATTTAAAATATAAAACCTCAAGCATAATGACCATGGCCATTATAGTCATTAATAGTTTATCATCATAAGCAAAATGCTATGATTATAATGATTATTAAAAGAATAACACCATCATCATAAAAGTTTAACACCATAAGTATAATAACCAAAGATATGTTTAATAAAAGTAAGATGAACAGAAGTATAATGACCATGGACATAATGATCATTAAAAATGCAAAGAATACCATAAGTACAATTATTACCCTAATAATATGAATATAATGATTCTTTAAAGTGTAAGGAATATCATAATGATTACGATAGGTATAATGATTATCATGGTAATGATGATTATTTTAAGAATATTGATAACCATAGGTATAATTAAAAATTAATTACCGTAAGTATAATAATAATCATTTGCATAATTTATGAGTATGATGATCTGCATGGAAATAATAAAAAAATATATAATAATCATAAGCACCGTATAATAGTTACCATGGGTATAATGATTTATTATAAGTGTAATGATTATTGAGAATGATTACAATTAGTATAATGATAACCTTATGTACAGCAAATACTATAGGTATAATGATCACTCTTGGCATAATAATCGCAATATTTATAATCCCAATAATAATGATCACCATGAGAATAATGATCGTCAAGAGTATAATCGAAATAAGTATAATGATGAAAGAGTATAAAGATTATGATGACTGCAATGGTAATCATTTTGTAAATATAACGAGTATAATGACTGCCATGACTATAATCATGATTCTAATGGGTATGATGGCTATAATGATCACTATGAAAAATATAATAATGATCACCATGAACATAAAAACAGTATAATGATCATCATGTGTATAATAAAAACCATGAGAATAATGAGCACCATGAGTATAATGATCCCCTTGAATATAATGAACATGAGTTTATTGATCACCATGAGTAAAATAATCGCTATGAGTAATGATCATTACATAAAAATGATTAACATGAACGTATTGATGACTGAGTATAATTATTACTATGAATATAATGACCACTGAGTTTATTCACTGAGTACAATGATCATTCTGGCTATAAGGATCACCTTTAATATAATGGTTACCGACTATAATGATCATTGAATATAATGCACATTATTGGTATAATGATCTATAATAAAATGATAACCTAGTATAATGATCACTGAGTCACTGGGTATAATGACAACCATGAATATATACGATCACTAGTACAATGATCACTGAAGTTTCGTGCGTTTAGATATTCATTGTAGCTACTTGTGTTAATAGTGTATATTCTTGTCGCTGTGGCAGCCGGGAGAAAGGGAGCACAAGAAGGAAGAGAAGAGAGGGAAGGAAGGGAAGAAGAGAAGAGAGGAAAGGAAGAGAAGAGAGGGAAGGACGGGAGAGAAGAGATGAAAGGAAGAGAAGAGAATAGAGAAGGAAATGGGGTGGAAGAACGGAGAGAAAGAGAAGGAAGAGAGTGAAGGAAGAGAAGATAGGGAAGAGAAGAGAGTGAAGAAAGAGAAGAGAGGGAAGAAAAGAAGGCAGACGAAAACAAATTAAAAAAAGAAGGAAATTAGGAAGGGAAAGGAAGAATGGAAGGCGGGATGGAAGACCGATGAGAGAAGGAAGAGAAAAAGAAAAGGAATAGGTGGAACAGAGTAGAATGGGAAGCAGAGGAAAAAAATAAGCAAGGGAAAGAAAGACGAAGCAAGTAAGAAAAGAGGGTGGGAAAAAGGAGAGAAGTGAAAAGAAAGTAAAGAGTAGAAATTAGAGAAAGTAGATGTACGTAGAAAGTACAAAGTACAGAGAGAGAGAGGAAGGAGAGCGTGTTAAGTGTAATTCTCTAAGGATTAAATACAGAAGAAATGGTATGGTGATACCCACAAGATGTGGAGTAAGATACTTACGTACAGTCTAGGACATTTATTAGAAGAATAAATGTCCTAGACTGAAGAAGAAGCTACTAGTGGCGAAACCTTTCCTCTCATAAATGTCCTGGACTGTATATAAGCGTCTTTTCTCCACATAACATGTAGGGTTAAGTCCTGCAGGAGAATGATCCACATAGGTAGGATTCACCTTTAATAATGAAGTACAATGATCACAGTTCGTGATAACAGATGAACTAATTCGAGAAATATTTTAAATCTCTGACGTTCTTCATCTCCCAGAAACTACTTATTCACGTAGAAATCTTTCCACGAGAGAAATATAGTGATTCCTGCCTGTGATGTTTCACCCCGAGGCCGCTCGGGGTGAGTACGTACGGGGTGAGCACTGCTATTTTAGGCATTCATATGTACGACCAGGAATGTCTTTGTACTCGCCTCACCTAGTTGTGGTGACAGGGGTCGTGTCATGACTCCCATTTGGTAGCTACAGGTTTATTTTACAAGTCTCATCTCTCGAATACATTTCCCGGTTTATATACTTATCTATATGAGTGAGTATATAGTACACATGAAGAGTTAGAATCTCAATACCGTGGCTGGAACAGTTTAAAAAATAAAATTGAAACGAGACGTTTGGCCACGACTTGAAATGGTCCGGGATAATAAAAATAAAAATAATAATAATAATAATAATAATAATAATAATAATAATAATAATAATAATAATAATAATAATAATAATAATAATAATAATAATAATAATAAATCTTTATTTCTGCAAGTACATGTACAAGGTAAAGAGGCCTATATCACATCAATGGCATACTACTATATAGAAAGCCCCTTGTTATGCAGAGTATTTCGGGCAAATTAGATAAATTTTGTTTTCAGGATGCGACCCACACCAGCCGACTAACACTCAGGTACCTATTGTACTGACAGGTGAATATGGACAGTAGGTGCCTTAAGGAAACACGTCCTAATGCTTCCACCCGTACCGGGAATCAACCCCAGGATCTCAGTGTGTGAGCTGGGTTAGTCAGTAATCGTGCTCCGGGACTGAAATATCATCTGGTTTCCAGTTATAGTAAACACAGGTTTTACTGATTTGGTTATCATTACTTTTAATAAAGTTAGACTTCTTTGTTACCCATGGCAAAACTCACCCCAAGGTCGTTGTCAGGAATACTCTCGAGGGTGGTCGGAAGGTCCTCGAGGCTGACCTTGGAGTCCTGGCGTGGTAGTATCTTGTCCTCGGGGGTGTGAGGCACGGAGGACCCATTCCCAGAGGAGGAGATGGAATTAGAGGCTGAAGTGATTCTTACTACTGCAAGACCTTCAAGAGAAGACTCCAGCTTCTTCTGGGCGTCCGTCACTGTGATGGGTTTGAGGTCTTTGCTTTCACCACACCCCATGGTTGTCTGGTCAGTGGTTGGTGGGGGCAGACGTGGGTAGGGGCAGACGTGGATGAGGGCAGACGTGGGTAGGGGCAGACTTGGATAAGAACAGGCGCTAGGAGGAGCAGTTTACCAGAGAGCTGATAGTCACTGATAGATTAAAACATGAGGTTTTAGGTCCCAGTTCACAACACATAAACAGTATCACACACTACGGATCAGGTACTTGTGTTTCTCCGATGAAAAAGCAAAAACACTGCTAGTTTCCACAACACCCAGGCGACGGATCAACACACAGGCGACGGATCAACACACAGACGACGGGTCAACACAGACGGCGGGTCAACACCCTGATATCGTTTGGCAGGGCTAGGAATGGTAGTCAGGAAAAAAAGGCACTGGATTTTTCTCCTATTTATCTTTCTTTAATGACGCCAGGACAGGCAGCTTGCTGCTTGTTGGATGGCGTTAAACCGACGCATCGTTTCTGTCCTTCGACGGCGTGTGAAGAATGCAACTCTCTCGCACCTTTCTCATACCTCTTGCTTTCCGCCTTGCGATTTACGTTACACTCAGATCCTGACTTCTTTTAGATTTGAAAGGTTCCCTGCGTATAAGACGATAATGACGCTTTCCTAAAATCCACTTCATTTTTCCATCAAACTTCTGTACATTAATACAAAAAGTTCTGAAACTTCAGCACTTCCTGCCGACGAAGAATCGCTCGTTGTTTAACTCCAACGCTAAATTTTCCGAGGAGAACAAATCCCACTCCGTTAGTTTAACAAACTTTGAAAGTCACTGAAGTGCTTCTCGTCTACGATGGAGATGGAGGATAGTGTTGGATGCAGCCCATCCCTCGCGCCCTGACCACAGGAAGCTGGCGACACACTGACCAATACTTCAAGGAACGCGGCGGGCTTTCCTCAGTGCATGACCCGTTTTCTCTCATGAACCAGCACAGAAAACTCGTTTTGACCTGAAACACTTTAATTTATGGTTGCTCTTTATAATTCATGTCCGTCTCACATCTGCTTATTCCGTTAACGATGTAGACTCCGTATAACTAATTGTTGTGGTAGCTTCATAATTCTTTAGCAGGAAAAGGGATTCACGCAGAGAGATATTGCTTGATGAAGAGGTCAAGAATAGAAAACGGAGGCGTGTGTGATTCTCACCATGGCAACCACGTAAATATCATGCCGGTGTGAGAGACTCAATCAATATTCTCATTAATGTATAGGTGCTGCTTCTACTTCAGCGTGTTAGCCACCAATGAATATCGTTATTTTTTTTTTTTACATTATAACGCTACACGCGTCTAGAAATAAAACGTAGAGTATCTCCAGTGGGCTGTTTTATAAGTTATCGTGAGAGAAAGAATTGCTTACCCAAATTACATGTAAGAAATGCTAATCAAAAATATATTCAGTATTGCCTAATCTAATTAACGAAAAAAAATTATCTATCAAAGTCAAAAGCAAAAAAATACTTTTTGAAACTGACACTCTATACTTTGAGGATCCCACAGGCACCATTTATTTTCCCAACATTTATAACAACTCAACTGATGCATGAAACTTAGCAAAAGTTTACTAAACCAGATCGAACCACAGTAAATCGACTTGTCATTTACAGTATCTTTACAATCAGTTTTAGTTTTAGCCCATTTTGATCATAACTATAATTTATCATGCTTTACTGAAGAACAAAAGACTGACGCCGTTTGTCTGCATGAAAATAAACCACTGGAGCAGCGGCTGCCGGCAACCCAGGCAGGGAAGGGTAAAGAGAGCGTCAGGTCGACAGTCAGTTCGTGGAGCTCCTCGCGTCAGGCAACCCCTTCAGGTGTGCACAGGTGAGCCGAGAGCAAGATGACGGCTAGCAAACTGTCTTTAGTGAATGGTGTATGAGACAAGAGGTTCTACTTATGTGTGCTATGTGTTCAAGGGAGGTAGCGGAAGCCCTTGCTGGTTTGGGGACGTAGCCGAGGTCGATGTTGCAACCTTGATGATCGTGGTGGTCAGTGTTTCTTGTCAGAAGGAGGAGGAGGGGAAGCAACGCTCGCAATCGAAAAAGTACCCTGACTCTCACTCCATTTCCATTTTACTTATTTATCTTATATTTTCTGGCTGCTGTAAAGTGAAAGGCAGACGAGAAGTAACTCCCGTTATTCAGTTCTTTCAAGCCATCGTGTATCACAGCATCGCCATGACAACACCCCCTTCCTCCCCCTCCTTTCTTCCCTCCTTCCTTCCCCTTTCTCCTCCTTTCGTTTTGGCTTTCAACCCTTCCTTTCTTCCTTACCCTCCTTTTTCTCTTCCTCCCACCCATTCTTCATTCCCTTACTCTCACATCTCCCCTGTTTACATGTTGGAAACTCCTCTAAGAATGAGAGACGGGACACTAAGATCATAAATCTGCTCCTGTAGATATAAATAAGCAATCACACGCGGATGCGCAACTCATATTCAATAATAATAATAATAATAATAATAATAATAATAATAATAATAATAATAATAATAATAATAATAATAATATCATTATCATTGCAGTCTTGGGGAAGCGATAACTCGCAGGTTCATACAGTGCCTGGGGAATAGTAGCACTCAGGTTTGATCTGGGGAAGTAGATGCTTCCAATTCCTTGGATCAAGAACGTTTCATCAGCATCAAGGCCGGCTCCTCCCCCAGTGGAGGGACCGCTTATATTCCGTGTCCTGGTTCCTGATGCGTGTCTCCCCCACCAAAAACCACGTGACCAGCCAGCGTGTCTCAGCGCAGCCATCGATTACTGGAAACTAGGCTGGCTTTAAACGTTTCTCCCAAAGCTGCCAGCGCCGATGGTATCGTGAAACCAGTCAAAACGTTTGTCAAAACTACAGCGTTATATCTACTGCACTGTTAAGAAAAAGTAGGAAACAAGATTTTTCCTCAGTTGCTAACATATCAGAAAGACTCAAAAGGAAACTGGACATGTATCATCACCAGATGCCAGATCAACTAGGCTGTGATGGACATGTGAGCCAGCGGGCAGTCAGCAGCAACAGCTTGATTGGCCAGACAAGCACCAGATGATACATTCTATAAATGACATTACGATGATGCAGTCCATAAACTACATTATGACATTACTGCTGCATGAGCTAAGAAACATTATGCAGCGTCTTTGTGGAGTTGAACGTATTTAGCTGGGATAGAAAGACTGAGAAATTTTTAAGACGGGGCAAGTGGTGGTAGTGGTGTTTTATTAGTTAGGACATGGGGGAAAATACCTCCTAACGGGTCTTCGTCACATAACCCACCGAGTGATTAAGAATCCGGTAGCTTACTGGTGCTGTATATTTGTGCCTAAGCAACCCTTGGCATACCGGAGCGAAGTTAACCATCTCAATGAGAAAAGAGAATAACCCCAGTGTCCTCATGTTTAATGCACAGTCAACGAAAACAACTGACTGATGACGGCCTTGCCAGGTCTGGAACCTAAGGTGGGACCTAGAAAGACTAAGATCTAACCGTTGCGTGAAATGTGCTGTTTACGAGAAAGCACGGGTAGGCACGCACGCATAAACGCACACTCCCTCATGTATAACTCACGCACTGAAACACGCACATAATCACTTCTACGCATACAGTCACAAGTCTACTAATTACACACGCGCAGTTACTGCCCTCTCCCCATAAAAAATAACTACGTGACTCAACCATCACATGAAGCTTGAAAAATCATGTTCTCTACGACAATAAAATACTTGGATCATGAGCAGTATATATCATGACTACCTAAAATCACGGTCATAAAGGCCATACCTTATGACTATCCTAACGTACCATAATCATATGAAGTATAATTTACTACCACGTAATATGACGGAGTCAGGAGTAGTAACAGCAAAGACCATTCCAACATAACCGTGAAGGGCAGAGTGGACAGCGCAGAGAAGTAACGTGACTATCGTGCGATCAACGGACGGAGATTCGAGCATGCACCACTCCTTGAACTTAATGATCCACACTGCTTTAGCGTTTCGTATATTACAAATGATAATTTTGAATTATATTATTATTATATAAATCAATAAACACATGTGGGTCATTAAGTTCAAGGAGAGGTGGAGTTGGATCCATCGTCAGCTAATCGCACGACAATCACGCTACCTCTCTGCAGTTTCCACTCTGCACTTCATGGGTATGTTAGAACGATCTTGATGAGTTCTACTGCCGGCTTTGTCATGTTATATGATAATAAATTATACTTCATGTGATTATGGTATGTTAGAAAAGTTATAATGTATATATAATGTTCTTGACTGCTATGCTAAATTATAATAACATATACCGACATACACATGTTGTACTAGAGTCAAGAACAGCATATTAAACTAGCACCCTACAACACCCGATTCATAAGCAGAATCTTTGATGACCATTGTAACATATTCCAGTCATTTTTGAACATTAAAATGGTATAAAATACCGACAGGTTGTTAGGTAAGACACATATGCAACAGTTAGGTATCTTTATTTCGAAATAAAGACACCTAACTGTTGCATATGTGTCTTACCTAACATCCAGTCATTTTTGCAGACTCCGATAAAAAGATGTATATTTCACGGCCATCACACACTACTGCTGAGTTATCTGGGTTATTTAGTATAGGATTCATTGCTTGTAAGATATATTTATTTAAGTTTACATATATGTTGCAGAAATCTTCGTATATTTTGTTTATATCTGTCCCTTACAGTATTTTGTTGTGTTCAGGTCTCTGAAGTATTCTTATACACGTAAGATGGAATTCTATATTCTAGTTTATCTAGTTTGTATTTTACTTTCCTTGGTTATTATAGAATATTTATTACCCACAACAAGAACAATCGCTGATCATAGAGTGTTCCAGTAACAGTTCGGTATTATATACCATTCTTGTACTATTACTACTACTACTACTACTACTATCACCACCTCTTCCTGCCTATATATAGCCGTCCTGCTCCACTTCTGGTTAGATTATCCTAGATTAATGGTTATAAATGACCATAATTTTTAAAGGGGTGGACCGGTAAGCCAGCGGAAGGCCTCGGTCAGATGACCAAAAGCTCCAAAGGCGGGTCATCATCTAAGACCCGCGTCAGGAAACATTTGTCCTGTTTCCTGACGAACCTTACCTAACCTAACCTAACTTCTGGTTAGTGTGACTTTGTCAATGGTCCAAGTCGGACCGAAACGTCGTCGTAAGCTTTTCTCTTTTATGTGCGGGTTATTTGTGTAACAGTTCATTCGTTGAAATATAAGGAAATCCTTCTTCAAATATGAATATTTTGTTTTCTACTTATTTGTTCTACATTTTAGTTTCCTCGATTATTCTTTATTCCTTCATGGTTAATCTAATTTTTTTTTAACGTTGCTAATTTTCATTAAAGAGCGTTTTTAGCATATTATTTCATTTTATATCTTATCCAATTCTTTTCTCATGTGATATTCTTAAACGATCAGTTGTACATATTTACAACGAGTTTTCATTTTTTTATTTTTTTATTATCACACTGGCCGTTTCCCACCAAGGCAGAGTGGCCCAAAAAAGAAAAACTTTCACCATCATTCACTCCAAATATATGTATTTCTAAAATTTTTAAACTCATAAACATAGGTTACATGATATTGTAGTGGTCAGGGTTCTCTGTGATAATATTGCTGTATCACTACTTTCTGTCTCAATTCTGCCCCTTATTCATGTTAGGTAGTTCCTCATTAGACAGTTGTTCATTCAGTATTGTTTCAGTTAGAGACACAAAATATAGTTTCTTTTCGCTTATAAAATCTTGTAAATAGTATTTTTTTGTGTGTACTAAATTATGTTTCTGTATATTAATTTAATAATTATTTTATATCTAGGGAATTCTTGGTTATGTTCTCATTATTACTTAAATTTTTTTTATTCTTTATTGTGTTTTGAAAACACTGTCTTGATGGTGTGAGAGATTAAGTATACATATCTGTATGACCGTGTATACATGTATATTTGAGTCTGACAATATGTACACGAGTGGCTGTATGACTCTGTGTTTACATAACTGAATGTGTATGTTGGAACTTGTATAAGAAGTGTTTGGAGAGTATAGTATATGCTTCTGTGTGCAACAGTGTGAGGTAGGCAGGAGGCTTTGACAGTGTGGATTTTTCAGCGCCCTGGGCAATAAAAATGAACACAACACTCATAAAAATGACAACGATAAAAACTAATAAACAATAAAAAACTATAAACATAAAACACACAACACAATACTTTCACAGTAGGTTAAAAACCGGCATCAGTTACATATGCCATTAATTCTTTTAATGTCAAAAGAAATTAACAGTTTGAAGTTCTCCGACCTACCAACAGACACCTCAGTAATTACATAGACCTCGATGAAAGTAAAATGGCCTAAGTCTTGGGCAAATAATTAAAATTGTACTCCATAGGCAGCTGCATGCCTGAAGCTACACCGAGGTGGAATCAGCAGATCCTCAATGGACATATTTTTGCTTTTGAGTGACGATTTTTGTTGGAGGAGGAGAGTCCAACACCCATGTTCTGCTGAACCCTGCATAGTTTATTTCTCATCTCCAGAGTTCACTACTTCTCATTGACGTGAGTGTAACCAATGACTTCACTGTAAGGAAGAAATCGGCTATAGCTGAACCTCATTATAGCAGTCTTTACCATGGCATCTGCCCATTCATTTTCAGGAACACCAATGTGGGCTGGGTACTAGCACAATTCCGCATGAAAGTTTTGGGCCACTGCGCAGCCCATGCTAGCACGTCCATACGGACTTTACAAGACATACAAACCAGTGACTTGCCTAGGTTTGGAAATCTTGATCACCAGGGTGTCCTTTGAGATTTGGGGAATGTTTGGCTGCAAAATCTCTTCAAACTGTTCATCTAGAAGCTCGTGAAGTTGTCATGTTGCCTGCCTTGAATTCACTCTTGGTGGCTTGGTAGAAGTTGGTAAAAGTGTTCTCCAAGGCAGGTTCAAAAAGGCGCCGACAAGCCACCACTGAGCCACTGAATCGAGTAATACAGTTAACAAAGGTAGTGTCCGCAATGGTAATAAAGCCATTACCAAATAGCTTGTCGTGTCAGGAGGAAACAACCTGCCCCAAAAATACTGTACATTACAGAAACAGTCTACCAATGGGATGTCTACCGAGTCGTTCTCCAAAATGGGGGTGGTATCAGGGTCAGGGCTAACAACTGGGTGCCCAGGTGAGTCTGGCGGTGAGTTGCTGTGAACCATGTTAGTGCAGCGATAGTCAGGAACCACCTTCGTAGAGGAACCAGGTAAAGGGTGTTGGTGCATCCACAGACATAAAGTACAGTGAAAGAGAATAAAAGCAAAACAAAAGTGCACAAGGGAAGAAATGAGAGACTACTAGCTGACTAATAAAAAGAAATCATAGGGACAACACCTCATCCTACCTGTCACAAAGCGCCAGGATGACTCGCCCAGAATTAACAGAACAAGGCTTAGCAAAACTGCGTATCAAGACTGGGAGTTCCTGAGGAGCAACTAACATTCAGTTGGTAAATGGCGAGGAAGAACTACTACGAACATCAAAAGGTGCACACCTTCAGTCACAGCTTCTGGGTCTACAGGTGACCACCAATAATACTTCTGTCACCGATGAGCCACTGGGTGGTCAACAAGACAGTCCAGTTCCTCGTGGGTGGGGTGAACCACCTCAGTACTACAATTAGTGGGAGAAAATGAGTAACAGTAACTCATTCTATAATCCCAAGGAGTAAAACTTAACGTAAGCTAAATACAGAACGTAAGCTAAATACAGAATACGTAAGCTAAATGCAGAAGATCTGAGTGGCTTAAGCCGGAGTAATCCACACACAAACCACACTACCACCTTAAGGTGACCCGGCGTCCGAGGGGACGACAGTATGAAATTTTCCATTAATAACTTTTGCAATATTTTCGGTCTGCTGGGAAGGGGTTGCATTTACAATTTCTTCACTATGAGAATCTAGTCTTGCCTGACTTGCTTAATTCATGTGCTCGTATAATAAACCTGGCACTAGTTTAAGTTTCAACACAGAGTGCACACATGAAAATTCTCAGGTATATTTAGGTCACAACACAACAGTCAATGAAATCATACCTGTACACTCTCTCTCTCTCTCGACTTATATATATACGTATATATATATATATATATATATATATATATATATATATATATATATATATATATATATATATATATATATATATATATATATATATATATATATATATATATATATCGTGCCGAATAGGCAGAATTTGCGATCTTGGCTTAAATATCAACGTTCATCTTGCCATATAGGACAAGCGAAAATTTGTGTATGCAATAATTTCGCCAAAATCAATATATTTGATTGTGTTTGTTTAGTATTAAATTATTGTAAACAAATCAAAATTATATTTAGTTGGGTTAGGCTTAAATAAATTGTTCTTTTTATAATAAGGTTAGGTAAGTTTTCTAAGATTCTTTTGGAGCAAAATTAAAATTTTTTACATTAACATTAATGAAAAAAATATATCTTTAAACGTACAAGAAATTTTTTTAGAAAGGACTTAATTTTAAATGAGTTCTTGCTAATTGACCAGTTTTACATATTCGGCACGACATATATATATATATATATATATATATATATATATATATATATATATATATATATATATATATATATATATATATATATATATATATATATATTTATATATATATATATATATATATATATATATATATATATATATATATATATATATATATATATATATATATATATATATATATATACATATATAGATAGATAGATAGATAGATAGATAGATGGGGTCCACCTCTGGTGCAAATTGTGGGATCCATAGTATATATATGCACCCAGTGGCCAGTTCATTAGGTATACCCTTCTAGTACTGGGTAGGGCCCCTCTTTGCCTCCAAAACAGCCTGAAATGTTCGTGGCATAGATTCAACAAATATTCCTTAGAGATCCTGGTCCATATTGACATGATTACATCATGCAGTTGTTGCAGAATTGTCGGCTGCGCACTAATGCTGCAAATATACCGTTCAACTACATCCCACAGGTTAATTCAAATTCTGACCCTGGCATCTGTGCATCGTAGCAGAAACCGTAATTCATCAGACCAAGCGATGCTTTTCCCATCTTCAACTATTCAATTTTGGCGAATCTGTGTCCACTATAACCTGTTCTTAGCTGAAAGTGGAACCAGGGTTAGTATTCTGCTGCTGTGTACCATGCACTTCAAGGTTCGAAGAACTGTGCATTCAGAGATGATCTTCTGCATACCACTGTTGTAAAGCGTCGTTATTTGAGTCACTGTCGCCTTCTTGTCTGGCCATTCTTCTCTGACCTCTCTCATTATCAAGGCGTTTACGTTCACAGAACTCCAGCTCACTGGATGTTTTGTGTTTTTTGCATCATTCTGTAAACTCTAAAGACTTTCGTGCGTGGAAATCCTAAGAGATCAACAGTTTCTAAGATACTCAAACTACCCCGTCTGGCACCAACAATCATTCCACAGTCAAAGTTACTTAGATCACATTTTTCCTCATTCTGATATTCGGTCTGAACAACAACTGGACCTCTTGAGTATGTCTGCATGCTTTCAGGAATTGAGGTGCTGCCACGTGACTGACTGACTAGATATTTGCATTAACAAGTAGATGTACAGGTGTACTTAACAAAGTAGCCATTGAGTATAGATACTCGTACATACATACAAATATACATACATACATACAGAGAGAGAGAGAGAGAGAGAGAGAGAGAGAGAGAGAGAGAGAGAGAGAGAGAGAGAGAGAGAGAGAGAGAGAGAGAGAGAGAGAGAGAGAGAGGTGTTTTTGTATATACATTTGATATTCTGGCACATACATATATTATAAGGCAGAACAATACCATTTATGAAAAATACTATTCTGTCATAGGTGTTCGACTCTGACATGTGGAAGCTTACAGATATTAAGAAACGTATGAGAAGAATACGAACGAAAGATAACAGGAAGAAAATTCATGAGGGATTCACTCAGATTGCTGAAGCCTGACCCCCAAAATGCAAATAAATGAATGTGAGTTCGGGGAAAGGCGGCCGACCACAGCGACGCATGCACAGCTAGCAAATGAAGGACTACAGTCAATAATAATAATAATAATAATAATAATAATAATAATAATAATAATAATAATAATAATAATAATAATAATAATAATAATAATACAATATCTTTATTTCTACAAGTACATGTACAAGGTATACAGGCCTAGCTGATATCAATGACATACTACTATATAGAAAGCCGCTTGTTATGCATAGCATTTTGGGCAACTTAGGTCAGTTTTGTCCCAGGATGCGACCCACACCAGTCGACTAACACCCAGGTACCCATTTTATACTAATGAGGAACACAGACAGCCGGTGTAATGAAACACGCCCAATGTTTCTACCCTCGCCGGGAATCGAACCCGGACTCTCCCCGTGTGAAGCGAAAGGTTTAGTCACCAGGCCACGGGAAATCATTTAAGATGCTTTGCAACACCAGCTTGGAACCCCACACCTATAAAAATAAACAAAGATCCTCGATAAATTTCATAGATTTGTTACTAACTTATTTGTGTATGCAAGCGGCACGAGCTAAGAGAAAAACTGAAGGAGCACAAACTCAGGTCACTAGAGAAGTTAAGACTTAGTGTAGATACAAAATGATCAGGCGTAGTGACAAGGACAAACTTTTTGCTACGGCAGAGAAAGGTGAAAACCCAGATGAGCCACAGGAATGTTTGAAGGACTTTTGCCAGGGTAAGGACTGTGAACTGGAAAGTGTTTATAGTAGATCTCAAGAGTCCAGGAATCAACTGTACCAAGTAATTGAAGTGTAAGAGATGGAGGTTGAAACACGATCTCTGAAGGCATTTAGGGTGATACAAAGATACGTACTTTTAACAGGACAAAACTAATAGGCAATATTTCACGAAACAGTAAGCTTGAAAAAGATCACCTTCAGCCATGACGTTGTCTAATAGAGACTTCTTTTCTTATAAGTGCGTTCATATTACTTATTTGTCGTCAGTTCTCATCATCTACTGAACACACACACACACACACACTCGACCCCTGCAACCAAAATTAGGTGAGTACACACACACACACACACACACACACACACACACATACACACATTCACACACAACTACACGTAAACACATGCCCACACACGAACGTATTTTTTTTACCAATAAACAAGCACACATAAGTAACACGCACACACAAGTAATTTGAACTTACGGGGTGTTTCATTAAGACTCGGCAGTTTGGCAGGTTGACAAGCAGTGTGGAGGCACAAACTGGCACCAAACATCGATTTTACAATCCCTTCCTCTTAAACTCTCAAGTCTTTGTAGTCTCTTGATAACAAACCAAAGAGAGAGGGATTTCTTTCTATTGAAGGCTGGGTGCGCGCATGTGTGCTACCACTTGTCAAAGGCACTTGTTGATAGACATTTTGTTTGCTCTCTCTCTCTCTCTCTCTCTCTCTCTCTCTCTCTCTCTCCCTTGCTCACCTATTTGTGGTTGCAGGGTCGAGTCGTAGCTCCTGCCCCCGCCTCTTTGCTCGTCGTCAATAGGTCTACTCTCTCCCTGCTCTATGAGCTTTATCAAACTTCGTCTTAAAACTTTGTATGGTTCCTGCCTCCACTACGTCACTTTCCAGACAATTCCACTTCCTGACAACTCTGACTGAAGAAATACTTCCGCGTCTTCTTCTTCCAATTGTGACCCCTTGTTTCTGTGTCCCATCTCTAGAACATCCTGTCTCTGTCCACCTCGTCAATTCCTCGCATTATTTTATATGTCGCTATCATGTCTCCCCGTAACCCTCCTGTCCTCCAGTGGCGTGAGGCCGATTTCCTTTAACCTTACCTCGTAGGACATTACCCTTAGCTCTGGAACTAGTGTTTTTGCAGACCTTTGCACTTTCTCTAATTTCATGAAGTGTTTGACCAGGTGTGGGTTCCAAACTGGTGCTGCATACTCCAATATGAACCTGACTTAAACGGTATACAGAGTCTTGAACGTGTGTGTGTGTGTGTGTGTGTGTGTGTATGTGTGTGTGTGTGTGTGTGTGCGTGCGCGCGCCTGAACGCATGAGTATGTTTTATTATTTATAATTTTTATTACATTGGTAAACCTACACTGGTTAGCGGGTTTCGATCCTCGGCACCAGAGCCGAGGATCTTTCTTACTTTCAGTCTGTGTCACATTTTTACAAATGTTAAGCAATTAATGTTCCTTTAAATGTCTGGATGATTTATTTGGGTATTAATTCTCCATCTTCGTCCCCCAGTTCTGTTCTTATTCTTATAAATGTTCAGAATTTGTCCAGAATTCTTAAATACTGGAAATACAAATGTTGAGGTGATTGGAAATTATCCCGTTTTCTGTTGGTTCAGTTAACCTTGATTATTATATCTGATGTAATGGAGTCAGTACACAAACATCGCGCACAGAGGAGAAAGAAACTTTATGAGGACGTTTCGGTCCGACCTGGACATATGTGCGGGTCATTTGTGTATTGTTCCACTCACGGTATTGTGCCTTTGTGTTCTTCCTGGGGTCAGTGTTTGATATTGACTGGCGTTGAATAAGGGTACCAATCCTGGGGATCGATTCTGTCTCGTCTGGTCTCGTCGCTTTCCCTTCTTTCCTTCCTTTTGTCTCCCATTCTGTCTCTCTGTCTCTCTGTCTCTCTCTGTCTGTCTGTCTGTCTCTCTCTCTCTCTCTCTCTCTCTCTCTCTCTCTCTAAGTTTACTTACATTTACTTACATTTACAATTCACGGTTTCAGGAAACAGTTGAAATAAATCTAAACAAATACTAATTTACTCAGCATCGATAGACAAGTTACATTTTCTTTTTGTCTTCGGCAAATCTCTCCTGGCTTTTGACCGGGTCGCGGAGATGATGACCCTCGAAACCAACTACACGAATCTGAGTGTAGCTTCCTCCCAAGAAGCGATGCTTACTGAGGTTCCATGACGCTGAAGGTCTCTTGATCCAAGGAAGGGGAGAACAGCTCCAATTCATTAGATCAAGAGCCCTTCACCAGTATCGAAGAACTTTTCCTGAGAGGATTATCTGCACTATGGACAATACCTACCTTTCTACACTTTACGTACTTGTCAGCAATAACAGCCATCCTACACTATCATAGTTGTCGGCAATACCCGTCGTCCTTCACTGAGCACTACGTATTACAAGCAGCCTAAAGGGCTATAATAAACCTTTGTAGTTAATGAATAATACTCAGGTGGAACACTTGGATTACTTTATTACCAAAATGCAACAGCCATTTGCAATCGAATCTAAAGCTTTAGAAAAATCAACGCTAAGGACCCGAACACCTTTATCAAGGTTAAGGAGCTGAACACCTTCAGTCTAGGCTATGGGTTTAAACACCTTCAATCAAGGCTGAAGGATTTAGTATCTATCTACTCTTCGAAACTCAGGGACTTAGAAGCATACACTAACCTCTGCAAGTCTTCCACTGTCTCCTGTATAAAAATCGCCTCAGTATTTGACGGAAGAAGTCTGTGTCACAGGCGAGATCCAGGATATCCAAGTACCACATTTTTCTCAGTAGATACCGTGATCATAGACCGAACTTTCTCACGTTACCTGGCTTTCTCATTCTAGTTATTAATAATCGCCCACAACTCTGAAACTAAGCTGCGTTCGTATTCTGGGCGGATTACATGTACGTAATGTGGATAATTGTGTAAGTAATGTGAAAAGCTATTTGCGTATCGTGTGAGAAATTTGTACCTATTCCAGGACGATTGTGTTCAAGTGCAACTACGTGACGAGAACTCTACAGAGGTACAGTTTCGTATTATAGTACGTGGAGAGCACACGCTGTGTGTGTGTGTGTTAGTTACCAGATGTCAAAGGCACTTGTTGATAAACAGTGGCCTGTTGTGAATGTGTGTGTGTGTGTGTGTTTGTGTGTGCGTTTGTTTGTGTTAGCTACCAGTTGTCAAAGACGCTTATCGATAGACACTTGATCTGTACTCACCTACATGTACTCACCTTTATGTTGTTGAAGAGGTTGAATCACAGCTAATCGCTATTAGGTCACTCTCTCCCCGCCCTAGAAGCCTTATCATGCCTATTCTTAAAGCCTCCACTACTTCACTCTCCAGATTGTTCCACTTCCTGACAACTCTAAGGCTAAAGAAATAATTCCTATCATCCCTATGATTCACCCGAGTTTTCGACTTCCAGTTGTGTCCCCTTGTAACTGTCCCATCGCTGAAACATTCTAGCCCTGTCCACCCTGTCAATTCCTCTCAGTATTCTATACGTCGTTATCATGTCCTCCCTATCCCTCTTGTCCTCTAGTGTCATCAGGTTAAATTCCCTTAACCTCTCCTCGTATGACATACCCCTTAGCTCCGGGACTAGTTTTGTTGCAAACTTTTGCACTTTCTCCAATTTCTTGACGTGCTTGACAAGGTGTGGGTTTAAGCAGTCTGAGGTTGTATCTTATGTGAAACGTGATTAGTTTTTGCGTAACGTCATTATTCCCTGGCCAGTGCTCCACCTATCCACTAGAGTGACTAGATTCTCACTATGTACATCTTCAAAACCCTTATCTGTGCTCAATGTCTGTCTGGGTTCCTTGTTTAGTGTCTTTTCGCGTTAAAAGAATTTATCTTTTTTGTTTCTCTAAGTATTTTGCATATCGCGACTATGACTCCTTCATTTTCTTAGGTCTTTCATACCTGTATGTTCGTGCAGTCTCTGATGATCACAGTTTTCCTTTCTTAGTTGCGGTATTAATCTTACATAAATTCTATACAATACCGACAGGTTTATAAGTAAAATACATGCGTTCGTGTCTTCAATAAAGATTTTTCGGCATCAGTCTTGTTTTATTCCTTAGAATCTTCTCGATTATCTCTACCTTTTAATCAAGTATCGCTGATATTAGGATTATTCTTACGTATGTTGTAATTATCTTCATGTAATATTTCCACTGTTGCTTCAGGAGGAAGCAACATTGGAAATATTGCAGTGCTTAATAAATTAAATATATAGAGTGTATAATTTGCAGCTTGTGTAGTACTTACTGCCGGAGGTTTCTGAGGATGTTAATATCACAGTTATTGTTATTATAAATATATGTGAAAATCAGCAACATGTGAATGATCACCTTCTCTCTCTCTCTCTCCTTGTCTGTCTGTCTGTCTGTCTGTCTGTCCCTCCCTTCTCTCTCTCTCTCTCTTCTAATGGAGTATCATAAGTCGTCCCATCATAACTGCGTTGAGGAATCAATAAGTCTCTCCCAGTAGCTGCCCACGAATCCTTTCAGAGTTCCTCCTCTCGTCGTGACCCTCTCTTTCTCCCCTAGTGACCTCTCTCTCTCTCTCTTTCCTTTTCCATTAGACCCTCTTTTCCTCCACCAGGGGCCCAATTCCTCGTTTTCCTCACGGTCTTCTATTCCTCTTCCCGTTGCCCTCTCTTCCTTTTATCTAACTGTCTTTTTTATTCTTTCCTCTTTACCATTCTCTTCTCCGAAATATCTTTTTCTTCTTTCAACATTCTCGTCTCTTCCTTTCCTTTTTTCTCTTTAACTTTAAGTTGATGTGTCGTTCCTCTACATTTGCATTCTATTCAGATTTGCTCTTCCCTTTCCCTCCTGTCATTCACACACCTTTGTCTCCTGCACACACACACACACACACACACACACACACACACACACACACACACACACACACACACACACACACACACACACACACACACACACACACATATATATATATATATATATATATATATATATATATATATATATATGAATGATGGTGAAAGTTTTTCTTTTTCGGGCCACCCTGCCTTGGTGGGAATCGGCCAGTGTGATAATAAATATATACATATATATATATATATATATATATATATATATATATATATATATATATATATATATATATATATATATATATATATCATTCCCTCCATCACTGTCTTGCCAGAGTTGTGCTTTACACTACAGTTATAAAACTGCAACATTAACGCCCCTCCTTCAGAGTGCAGACAATGTCCTTCCCATCTCTAGAACTCAAGTCCGGCCTGCCGGTTTCCGTGAATCCTTTTATAAATGTTACTTTGCTCACACTCCAACAGCACGTCAAGTATTAAGAACCATTTGTCTCCATTCACTCCTATTAAATACGCTCACGCATGCATGCTGGAAGTCCAAGCCTCTGCCTCACAAAACCTCCTTTACCCCCTCCCTCCAACCATCCCTAGACCGACCCCTACCCCGCCTTCCCTCCCTCTCGAAGTCATTCTTTTTTGCTCCATTCTCTCTACATGTCCGAGCCATCTCAACAACCCTTCCTCAGCCATCTGGACAACAGTTTTGGTAATTCCGAACCTCCTCCTAATTTCCAAACTACGAATTCTCTGCATTATATTCACACCACACATTTCCCTCAGACATGATATCTCCACAGCCTCCAGCCTTCTCCTCGCTGCAACATTCATCACCCATGCTTCACACCCATATAAGAGTGTTGGTAAAACTATACTCTCATACATTTCCCTCTTTGCTTCCAAGGACAAAGTTCTTTGTCTCCACAGACTCCTAAGTGCACCGCTCACCCTTTTCCTCCTCATCAATTCTATGATTCACCTCATCTTTCATAGACCCACCTGCTGACACGTCCTCTCCCAAATATCTGAATACATTCACCTCCTCCATACTCTCTCCCTCCAATCTGATATCCAATCTTTCGTCGCCTAATCTTTTTGTTATCCTCATAGCCTTACTCTTTCCTATATTCACTTTTAATTTAACCCTTTTACATACCCTACGAAATTCATCCACCAACCTCTACAACTTCTCTTCAGAATCTCCCAAAAGCACCGTGTCATCAGCAAAAAGCAACTGCGACAACTCCCACTTTGTGTTTAATTCTTTATCTTTTAACTCCACACCTCTTGCCAGGACCCTCGCATTCACTTCTCTTACAACTCCATCTATAAATATATTGAACAACCACGGTGACATCACACATCCTTGTTTAAGGCCTACTTTTACTGGGAAATAATCTCCCTCTTTCCTACATACTCTAACCTGAGCCTCACTATCCTCGTAAAAACTCTTCACTGCTTTCAGTAACCTACCTCCTACACCATACACCTGCAACATCTGCCACATTACCTCACTATCCGCCTTGTCATATGCCTTTTCTAAATCCATAAATGCCACAAAAACCTCTTTAGCCTTATCTAAACACTGTTCACCTATATGTTTCACTGTAAACACTTGGTCCACACACCCCCTACCTTTCCTAAAGCCTCCTTGTTCATCAGCTATCCTACTCTCCGTCTTATTCTTAATTCTTTCAATAATAACTCTATCATACACTTTACCAGGTATACTCAACAGACTTATTCCCCTATAATTTTTGCACTCTCTTTTGTCTTCTTTGCCTTTATACCTTTACATTTCTATCTTTATCCCTTTTTCACACTCTCTGTCCCTTTTACGTCTCTTTCTATGCCCTTTTCAATATCTCTTCCCTACAGATTTTTATCTAAATATTCTCCAGTCCACACTCCATAGCAATATACTTCAATTCCCTTCTTTTGCTACCTACCTCTCTTACGCCTTTACACCATAACCATTCCTCTCAACTCCCTCCATTCTTTTTCCTTCGCATTCCGTAAGAATTATCCACACATATTCTTAGAAAAAGATGATATTTGTTGTCTGAAAATGTCAGCGTCGCACAAGCTTTATTTTTCTGACGGCATTCTGGCAAAGCTTCCAATATTTTATGAGCAATGCTGAAAAAAAAATATGAAACTGTGTGAATAATAAAAAAATGGTGTATCTTCACGTAATTCGCTCACTCACACACACACACACACACACACACACACACACACACACACACACACACACACACACACACACACACACACACACACACACACACACACACACACACACACAGTGTCTGTCAACCTGAATAACCTATTAATCTTGAATAATACACAGGCGTCTGGTCATGCTATCAAGGATGTTTAAGGCCAAATTCACTTTCTGAAGCGAGTTACGGAACCAGAAAGCGAGAGACGAACGGAAAGATAGTAATGTAATAGGAAGGGAAGGAGAGACAAGGAAGATAAACAGGAAGAGCTTGATGTCCGGCAGACCGGACTTGAGTCCTGGAGATGGAAAGTACAGTGTCTGCACTCTGAAGGAGGGGTGTTAATGTTGCAATTTTATAACTGTAGTGTAAGACGGTGATGGAATGAATGATGATGGAAGTTTTTCTTTTTCGGGCCACCCTACCTTGGTGGGAGACGGCCGATGTGTTAATATGTAAATAATAAATGATATGAGAAAATAAAATAAAAATAAGAGGAAGGCAGTACTGTGGCTTATAAGAAGAACGGAAAGAAAATGATGCGAATATGAAAAATAGGAGACAACCAGCGAGGATGTAAAGAAAAGAAGATGAGTCGAATGTCAACGTTGTTATAATTTATGTAGGTTATAATTTATCGGTAAAAGCTGATTAAGAAAAATAATAAGAATAGATACAGTTATAATGACAAAATGAGGGAAACAGTTTTTATTACCACTACATTTCTCTCAGGTAGAGCTTTATGACTTAATAAGCTCTACTCTGAGCGAAACGTGATCCCAGTGAAACTTGTCCTACATGTCTATTGATAAAAACACATACACAAATTGGGTAGTAATTAAGAGATAAAAATTAATCACTTCTCACAAATAAAAACACTAAAATTTAATTTCAAATTGAAATAAATAATAATGGTTCTTTTATGACGCAAGATATATTTAAAAAAAATTAATTTGATGGAAAAAATGTTAGCTGTATTCCCACATTTAAAAAAAAAAAAAACCGTAATATGCGGAGCAGATTATTAATATAAAACGGAAATTATATTACGCAGAACGCATATTAGAAACAGTGGCTATGTTACTAGCAGGAACCAATATATTAGAAGCAGAACCAATATATTAGAAGCAGAACCCATATATTAGAAGCAGAACACATATATTAGAAGCAGAGCGCATATATTAGAAACAGAACCCATATATTAGAAGCAGAGTCCATATATTAGAAGCAGAACACATATATTAGAAGCAGAACCCGTATATTAGAAGCAGAACCAATATATTAGAAGAACCCATATATTAGAAGCAGAACCCATATATTACACGCAGAACCCATATATTGGAAGCAGAACCCACATATTAGAAGCAGAACACATATATTAGAATCAGAACCCATATATTAGAATCAGAACCCATATATTAGAAGCAGAACCCATATATTAGAAGGAGAATCATATAAGAATGTCTTGGATAAAAGGTTCCTAGCATGCGTTACAGGCTTGTGTAAAATTAGGACAATAAATTCTAGATTACAAGCATATTCGCACATTACATTTACCACGGTCTGCTTTGTCTGGGTTATCATCGTAACGACCCGAAGTCATATTTCTCAGGATTTCTCTTCTGGTTTCTCGATTGTTAACGCCAGTTATGTAAAGTAAAAGGACACAAGTGCAACTAATGTGACATTTATTGTGGTAACGTTTCGCTCTCCAGGAGCTTTATCAAGCCATTACCAATGGCTTGATAAAGCTCCTGGAGAGCGAAACGTTACCACAATAAATGTCACATTAGTTGCACTTGTGTCCTTTTACTTTACATATTGTCGGTAATTCTACCAACTTTATTACGCCAGTTATGTAGATGGAACATCGTTAGCAGGAAATTGTCAGCTGTGTCCAGCTACTGAAGACTGTCTTAACTACTGTACAAAACGTGAAAAGTGAGGAACAACTTATAGTCAAGAGTTAGAAGACTAACGTAACAGCAATAGGAAACAGTTACAAAGAATATTGCAAAATAATATCAGCAATTGTTGGCTCAAGAATTGTACTGAAGACCTTTAAATTTTGGTTAATCAGGACCCATTAGTGAAGAGTTACCTCCAGGATTTAAAGTTTCATGGGGTTTCTTAACATTATCACTGTATACAAGCTGAGGCAGATCGGACCTGAAGAACAACTCAAACAAGCGACAAAAATTGGTAAAGAATGGTCATGAAGTCTCACAATAAAACGAGTTTAAAACGCTGAATAATTCTGGTTTGAGCCAGAAGGGCCTGTGAAACTTAAGTGAGGTCAATGCTTTTGTCGTTCACCGTAAGAACCATTTGAGGTCACAGAAAATGTCGTTCACCGAAATACCTAAACGAGATCACTTGCCAGAATCAAACTAGGTCAATGCCTATATCGTTCACTGTATAAACCAGGCGAGGTTCTTCATTTATTCTGAATCCTACATAGGTTTTAGCAGGCTATACCAATTACTCTTATTACAGCAGCTAAACTAAACCAACTACTATCTTGCTATATAACACAGGAGAAGGTACCTGGGTATTAGCCGAATATTGTGGGTCGATGCCCTGCAGAACTGCAGCATAGAATAGGCCTGAACTTTGTAATGAACTGACATATGATAATATTTCTTATCCAGTCATTTCAACATCGGCAATAAATATATATTCCACCTAACACAATGTCTCTACAGCAAATTTAAACTATGTGACATACTGCTATATCCTTCCTCTTACATCAAAGAGAGCACAATAAAACCAGAGTCGCCCGTTTGTAACTGAACACGTCTGTCTGTCCGGCAAGCTGAGGCTCTCTGCAAGGCGCAAACTTACAGTGTGTAAAGGAATGTAATTAAGTTCGCTCGTCGCTAAACAGCAAAACAAAAGCGTCTTGCTCTGAGCTTGATTAAAGGCGAAATACGCATACCTCTCGTTACTGTGCTAACAAAAAACACTATATTGGTTATCCTGCTAATAAGAAACGCTAGATTAACCTGCTAACGAGAAACACTAAGCTAACCTTATAACGAGAACCACTCTGTTAACCTGTTAAGAAGAAACACTAAATAGGTCAAATAAAGTTGTTAGTGGACGCAGACTCATAGTATAAATCTCAGAATCGTGTCAGTAATACTTTTTGTTGTTGTTGTCTTTAACGACTCAGAACAAAGGTTGCGTGTTGCAGGCGCTTCTTTCTCCGAGATCCTTTAGTGAAGGACCTTCATGTTGAACAGTTCTTGAGTTAAGGAATTTCAGCTACTCTTTCGTACCTTGACTCAACTCTAATTACCTCCCATTATCCAGGCGCCTCATGACCATTGCGGGTTTAGTTCTTAGGAATAATAATAATAATAATAATAATAATAATAATAAATAATAATAATAATAATAATAATAATAATAATAATAATAATAATAATAATAATAATAACAATATCTCAAAGAACAACCAGGAAAAAATAGTTAAGTAACGTCTCTTGGAGTTTGATGATGAAGGATCGAGCCTCTGCTAATCCATATGTTGCATAACCCACACAGTTTCAGCACCAGACAAAGTATAGCAATCATTATATTGTAAACTATCACGTAACATGCGTTCACGTAGAACATTATGAATAAAACACACATTAAATTTTACTTTCCTTAATAACGTTGCATGCGTGAAAACCCAGCATTGCCCGCCGTAGCATGCCGTAAAGTTGAAAAAAATAATCCTCAGCTCACGTTTCACGCCAGTTACCGTTAGAACACCCAGTGGAAAACAGTATATTCGTTGCGTACCCCCAGGGAGCCTACAGGTGTAGCCATTGTTTTCAGGGAGAGACCTAGTCTCAGCATGTGCCGTCAGTGAGTACCCACACCGTCGTGTGTACCCATCCAGTGTGTTGTGGGTAAATTATTTAGAAAACCGACAAGTTGATAAATGAGACACTTGTGCAACATTTGTGTATCATTAGTCTGGAAACATTTCGCCAACTAGTGGCTTCTTCAGTCCGATGTAGAGAAAGGTGGAAGATGAGGAGGAGTTTGAGGTAATCAATCTCTGAGTCTGCTGGAGTCGATGTGTCCAATCTATCAAGATTGATGGTCTGAACACCTCAAACTCCTCCTCGTCTTCCATCTTTCTTTGTATTGGGCTGAAGAAGCCACTGGCTGGCGAAACGTTTCCAGAATAAAGATTCCCAGATGTTGCACAAGTGTCGCTTTATCAACGCATCCAGTACTTAGCTGTTTGTTATTCAATCGATTTTCGACCTTTTTATCTCTATCTCGTTAGTGGATATTAACCTAAACACATGAGAACAATCCTAGTAATTCAAGTGCTCCCAATTAGAAAATTAAGGTTGAGACTGACAGTTTCCAAGAAAATCCAAATATTAGAGGTGTGTAGTGAAGGCAGAAAGAGGTAAAGGCTAATAACCAGTAATTACACTGTATTTATACATTCTCTTGCCTTTAACAGTCATTTACATATTCTTGCAGTATTTACAGACAGTTTATAGCCATCCACTCTACTGGAACAAGGTTTCATTCGGCTCAGCCCACTGGAGCCCTTAATTACCTACAACAACCACCTCCCACACCATTTCTGATATCACCATTTTGGTTATTGCTTTCCCAAATGCATTCATTGTTAGTAAATTATAAGTGAGGCTAGTTCCAATATGTTTGATAAAATTTAATGAGAGAATGTTGATTATTTGTACCGATGTTGATATGCTGAGGAAGCTCATAGTGGTAATGGTAGCCAATAGTGGTGATGGTAGCTGATGGTGGTTATAGTAGCCGATAGTGGTGATGGTAGCTGATGGTGGTTATAGTAGCCGATTGTGGTGATGGTAGCTGATGGTGGTTATAGTAGCCGATAGTGGTGATGGTAGCGGATACTACCTGCGACGAGTATCTAAACGTAATGTACAGGATCATATTAACCCTCTCCACATACATGCATATTAATATGCAATAAAACCATAATTTTTTTATAATAGTATAAAGTTGTTTCTTTAGGTTTTTTTATCCTATCTTTTCAAAAACTTCTTTGGCTTTCTTGGAGTTCTAATAAGGAATTTAACTATTTTTCTAATGAGTTTTTCACTTAACACGGATTTCACGTGAAACACAGTTTTCGGGAACATAACTCTATTGTTATGAGATAATTTACTACAGTATATGAATATCTCACCAGTTACGCATAAATGTGTCCCCTTACACTATGATAAGACACCTAGTGCAAGGATCACACTCCTTCATAACTACAAGGAGCAGACTTTAATACCTATCAAATCTTACGTTATCTATTATTTCTCCTCAGTGTTATATTAAAATGAAAAAGTCATCCCTAAGCTTCATATCATCTAATATATTTGTCACTTTGGTATATAATTAATATTTTACACGAGTAAAGAAAAGAGTATCATCAAGACATTCGAGAGTCCGAAATCGGAGTTTGAAGTCTCTCACTGAGGTCCGAGCGCATGACTGCTGTTTCATACCTGATTTAAAGTGGTTCCCTGAGGCCGAAGTATTAGATATATTTCGCTTGCGTTGTGCTTCTGTCATTGTGGTTTCTCGCTTTTCAATTATTTTGTAAATATAAAAATAATTATATTTGAGATTTTATAAGTAGAGGTAGTAAACAGAATACCAGATCAATCGCAGACGATCTTAACAACGCAGAACAAGCCAGATGGAATTGAAATCTTTAGCTCTGGATCTTTCGTACTCTCGTGCGTCGTCAGAAGCTATGCAATGTTTCAAGACAGCAGCAGACAGGAGGGGAAATTCTCCGAGGCAAGGCAGAAGGTATCAGTGGAAGCCCTGAGAATTTTCCCTCCTGTCTGTTGTTAGCCTTGCAAGATTGTATAGCTCCTGATGACGCACGGGAGTGTGAAAGATCCAGAGCAAAAGATTTCCATCCCCATATGGATTGTTCTGAAGAATAACAGTTGTAGATTCCGAGTGTCATTGTCCCGTAGCGGTTCCTGAACTGGTCCAGTTGCCAGAGATAGCACTTGGAACTGCTAATGGTGGTATTGGCTTGTCAGGAGAGAGGGATGTGTCTCCTGACGCGAGTGTCTGTGATAACTCTGGTTAAGAATCGGCTGCTCTATTGGAGCAATACTTCCACTGCATCCAGCATCAGTTGGTCTACAGGGGCTGCACTCGCTACCGCATCTAGTATCGACTAAACTGCCGTAACTACGTTTGCCGCTGCATCTATCATCGGCTGGCCTACAGGAGCTACGTTCCCCTTCCCCCTCATCTACAGTAGCATCGTCTGAAATACCGTAAACTACGTTTGCCACTGCATCTGTAAATACGAAGAATCACCACAATGTTGGAAACATTTGCGTAGAAATCTAAGAAAACCAAACAAGCCTCGACAGGAGAAAATGGACGATGAAGTCAGAATCCTTTGGTATACGGATAGTCTTATTTAATGTGCGAAACGTGAGTAGAAGTTCGCACATTAAATAATATTCGAAACGTGCTTAGAGACCCATGAAGCCCAGTTTATTTATAATTAGTGCAGTGCAAATGTCTTAATTCTTATTTGATTATAATTGCCCTTTCGACTTTTCAGATGCGTGATGACATCCAATCACTTATCCCTGCAGTCCTTACGGGCAGCGAGCCAAGCCAAGGAGCTGGTGAGTAGTGTATGTGTGAGAGAAAGATGTATGCATGTGTGTGTGTGTGTGTGTGTGTGTGTGTGTGTGTGTGTGTGTGTGTGTGAGTGTGTGTGTGTGTGTGTGTGTGTGTGTGTGTGTGTGTGTGTGTGTGTGTGCGTGCGTGTGTGTGAAAAAGAGAGAGGGAGAAATTTATCACTTTCAGAATGATTTAAAAATATAACAAAACAAGCCTTCCTCTCTCCTGGGGGTGGTCGGTACATTAAACTAAATATCCCAATATAATAATCCCTCCAGCCCTCAGAAACGGGAAAATTTCCCTCCAGCAACTTCCCTTCCCTTCCTCCCTGCCCGCACCCTGGTGGCGGTGGTGGAAGTGGTGGCGTGGGTGACAGGGACGCTAGTGGTGTGGTGGGCGCTAGTGGTGTTGGTGGGGGCGCTGGTGGGCGTGCGCGCCTCCCTGGTGTTCGTGCTAACGGTGAAGGGCACGTGCTACCTGCTTTGAAGCCTGCAGCGAGTCAGGTGTGTTTCCCTTTTAATTGATTATTCAATTGAGAACGATCCATCTACCCACACAAGGCACCCAACTCCTCACCACCTCCGACGATGCCTTCAAAAATGATACCTGACCTTCGACGACCCTAACACCTTCAAGGTGATACATGACCCCCAACGACTCACCCCAACACCTACAAGAAGGTGAATAACCACAGACCTTAAAACCTTAAAGAACGAATCTAACCCAAGACGGCCCATAGCACCTTTAAAAAGTTATCTGACCCACGACGACCATCTGACACCTTCAAGAGGGCAGGTGACCTACAACAATTTCTCTTTCCTCACCGTCAAGCAAGAAGGCGCACAACCCTCACGTCGCTCACTCACAGGCACTCGATTCAGTTCGATTAGACGCTCATACGAGCCCCCACCCACACCCACGCCACCACTAGCCCACACCACCATCACCCCACTTTGCCACCCCTATTTCACCTCTACAAGCCCACGTTGCTACACTCCCTCACTTCCCCGTTCAGATGAGTACCAGTCATCTACACTAGCATATAATGCTAGAGCTGACTTGACACGCCCCAAGCTACTACCACTAGTGAATATTTTCACGCTGTCCGTGTTTCACGTACTAATATTTTGACTCCTTTTCTGTTTCCTCCCTGCGAATATTTCTCATTTTCCATGTGTCGCCCGTGAGTATTTCAAGCCTTTTCTGTTTCACACACGATTCTTTCACTTTCTCCACACGTCATTCGCGTAACAAGCGACATTCAGTAGTGTTGATGGCTATGTGACTGTAGTTAGTTGTAGTGGAGAGGAAGAGTGTCTATGTGTTTGAACACCAGGAGTATACCTGAAGGGTGTTTCGGGGGTCAACGCCCCCCGGGAGACGAACTTCAGCTCTCAAGCTCCTCCTCGGGTAGTTACTGTATGAGTTTAATGTTGGTGGATCCTAATCCATGGGGAGGGATCGTAACTAGTCCTGGTGCAGTGTATAAAGTAGGCTTCCAGCATCTCTTACCTCGTTTCGCTCTCTTCACCAACCTTACGGTTTCAAAATGTGAAATGTCCTGAATGATGATGATGAGGAGGAGATGAAGGCGAACACCATAGACATTTTCAGGCGTGGGCTTGAGAGAGCTCAAGAGGCCAGAGACTCCAGTTAATTGATAATTACGAGGCCGAGCCAGCAGGTGAGACTCGGTACCCGAATTCAACTTGGTAAAAACATACACACACAAGCACACACACACACACACAGTAATCATTTGAAATATTTAGCACTTCCTAAACACTCCTCCATGTCTTATACGTAGAAAGTGTTATCGCAGATTATTATCAACACAACGTATAATAATGTACAATAATAACAATAATAATAATAATAATAATAATAATAATAATAATAATAATAATAATAATAATAAAATATAATAATAGCTCATACAGACGGCCTCTAAGTCTGTGTTTATATATATATATATATATATAATTATATATATATATATATATATATATATATATATATATATATATATATATATAATTTTTTCATTACATTGTTAATAATGATTTGTTTTTTTTATCTTCTCCTCCACCTTACTCACTTAATTTACCTTCCTTCCCTGCCTTATTTTTCATTTTACTCATTTCCTTTTCCACCCTCCATCCCTCACGTCCCATCTAATCTTCTACAACTGTTTATTCTTCCCACCCATTACTTCCTCCTTCTTTCCCTTACTACCCTCCTTCCTGTATTGTCTTCTTCCTCTCTTATCCCTTCCGTACTTCTTCCCACTCCCTCAACCTCTTCCTCACTTCTTCCCACTCAACCTCTTCCCTCACCCCCTCCTCTTTACTTTTCTCCACGCCCTAATCCTCTTCCTCACGTTTCCCTCCCCCCTTTAATTCCTTCTTTTTCTTAATTCCTTTACCCTTCTCTTCTCGCCGTTACTCCACCTCTTCCTCACGTCTCTGCCTTACCTCATCCTCTTCTTCTCATTTCAGGCTGACAAACGAGCAGAAATCCGTCGCAAGTCTCTCATCATCCTGGTTCACCACTACCTCGACCAGGAGGGGTAAGTACCCCTTTATATACATATACACATACACACACACACACACACACACACACACACACACACACACACACACACACACACATACACACACACACACACAAGATGTTTCAGAGAGGGGACACAGAAACAAGGGGTCACAACTGGAAGTTGAAGACTCAGATGAGTCAGAGGGATGTTAGGAAATATTTCTTCAGTCATAGAGTTGTCAGGAAGTGGAATAGTCTAGCAAGTGATGTAGTGGAGGCAGGAACCATAAACAGACGAGGTATGATAAAGCTCATGGAGCAGGGAGAGAGAGGACCTAGTAGCGACCGATGAAGAGACGGGGCCAGGAGCTGAGTCTCGACCCCTGCAACCTCAAACAGGTGAGTACACACACACACACACACACACACACACACACACACACACACACACACACACAATGAGGCTGTTGAAGCCGAGAGAGTGGATCTTGTAGCGACCAGCAAAGTCTATTATTATTATCATAATCAAAAACCAAGCGCTAAACCCAACGACCAGAGAAGAAAAGGGGCCAGGAGCTGGACTCGACCCCTGCAACTATACACACACGTTTGCTCTTAAGTTTTTTACGAGCAGTCTCCAGTTGCTTACAAAATGTTTGCCGTGTATGACAGTAAACACTTTGCTCGCGCATATGCGATTAACAGTGAACATTGTTCATATGTTCACTGCAAACTTCAGGTGTTTGGTATTATTTGCTCTTAGTTTAGTACTCGACGAATATGTTTCACTTACGTCAACAGGTAGCTTATGCCTGTTTCTGTCTGTTAGTCTGTCAGTATAACAGTAAGTCAGTCTTGCAGTCAGCTTATTGTCACTTTCTCTTACAGTCAGTCTGTCTTTCATCTTGTCAGTGAGTCTTTCAGTCAATCAGAAGGGCAGGCCGTAAGTCAGGCAAACTTACTTATAATATGGCTAAATAATTTTCTGAAGAGTCAATGCAAAAATTCAAGGCACTCAAGAAAAACATATATATTGTGAAATGAAAAAAACAACAACTTCAAAACTAAGTATAATTCCTTGTAATCATCTATAATTAAAGGCGGTATATATTTACCACCAGGCGTGCGATCATGCTAGTTATCCCAGAACACAGTAACTTGACACAATACGCAAAAAATAACTTCCAGGAACATTAAAGTTACACTAATATATATATATATATATATATATATATATATATATATATATATATATATATATATATATATATATATATATATATATATATATATATACTGTATATACTATACCGGATAGGTAAAACTTGCGATCTTGGCTTAAATAGCAGCATTCTTCTTGCCGAATAAGCTAAGCAAAAATTTGTGTATCCAGTAATTTCGCAAGAATCATTCTGAACATAACGATGGGGTCGTTTCTCCCTAAGAAATTGATTGGCTTTTCTATAACTTGTTATGGTGCTTATTCTGACTACCATAATATTTTTCATGGAGTGCCGTATAGAAAAATTAAGGAAAGTGGTTGGCTAACAAGCAACAAAGTCCTTATATACTTGGTGAAAAATCACAATGCGGTCAATCACAAGTTACATTGCATGGGTGTTATTGTTGCGGCCTCTGCAATTCGTTCTCTGCATTAGCGATCTATATGAGGGAATAAACAACGACATACACTGCAGAAAGAAAAATAAAACGAAATGCCCATTTAACACTGAAAGTTAAAATCATGACTAAACTAATTTTAATGAGCAATCATCAGTTAACACCTATGTCTCTCTCTTCTGCCTAATAATTGTGCCACCAGGTATGATCCATCAATCTTAATAAATCCTGTTGCTTAGGGAACTGCAATATGCAATCTGACTTTCAAGTACACATCAGGAGATATAAAATAGATATCCAGTAACTCTATATACTTATACTTTTAAGATATAAATTTACATCAAATTAAGCAAAAGAAAAACAGGATCAGTCATAAAAATTTAAATATTTCATGAATTTCCTGCTCGATATTCCTCCTTCCTCCGTTAATCCTTCTGTCTGGGTTGCAAAACTAACCACCTGCCATGACCCTGAACGACGAGAATGTGTCTGCACGCCATTGCTCTTGGCTTCGTGTGTGTCAGTGGCAAATGTAAGCACAAGTTGCGTGCTGGTTGAGCTGGTAGGCAGCAACCGCATCAAGGGATTAAACTTGGGTCGTAACGTTCCATGTTATGAGCTGCACTTTCTCAGATACATTCCGATTTCTGTATGTCCGAGTTTAGGGTTACAGAGTATATATACCCAAATAACCCCTACTTTGGAAAGTATGGTTTGACTGTCACATATTCCAACCACGTTATTTGACTGTTTCTTCAAACATATGGTTGTTTTCTGTATATATATATATATATATATATATATATATATATATATATATATATATATATATATATATATATATATATATATATATATATATATATATATATATATATATATATATATATATATATATATATATATATATATATATATATATATAATGTGATGAATAGGTAAAACTGGCTTAAATAGCAACGCTCTTCTTGCCGAATAAGGCAAGCGAAAATTTATGTATGCAATAATTTTGCAAAAATCATTCTGAACCAAACAAAAAGAATATATTTCATTGTGTTTGTTTATTATTAAATTATTGTAAAATTATCTAAAATATATTTAGTTGGATTAGGCTAAATTAAATTGCGCTTGTTATAATAAGGCTAGGTAAGTTTTCGAAGGTTCTTTTGGTACCAAATTATTAATTTTTACATTACCATAAATGAAAAAAAAATCTATCTTTAAAGGTATAAGAGAAAATTTTAGAAAGGACATAATTTTAAATGAGTTCTTACTAATTGACCAGTTTTACCTATTTGGCACGACATATATATATATATAACACGAAGATCTATAAAGATTGATTTTATTTTATATATTTATATATCTGTCTTTTTATAGTATTATTTCTGGAGCCTGTTGAGGATGGTAATTAGCATTTTTGCATGTAATCTTGTCGTTGTAAGGTAGTAAACACGACATCTTAACAAGAGCTAGTATGCGTGGTATCACCCATCACACGTGTAAATTTGAACGCAGTAACCTCGTTGAGCTGTTTCATCTCGTTATTGAAAGAAAAGACTAACACAGAGCTATTGTAAGGAACCAGGAAAGATAAACGTCAAAACGCAAAGTTATAAGAAAGATAAACGCGAAAAGAGCAAACAGAAGAACCGGGAAACGAAAAGAGAAGGAATGAAAGGAAATTCTTGCGTTGTGACTTCCAGCAATGCGCCGGTAAATATAGACATTACCAAACATATTTTTGGTTCCATCTCATTTCTTCTCAGGATGTCTGCGACCTGTTAGTTCGTTTTAAACAGATCGTAAAACTGTGAATACAGGGAGTCAATGAATATATATATTTTTTTGAATTATTTCGGGATGAACTGCATTATATATGATTATCTTACGTTGTACTCGCGGTACGATGTGACATACATACCGCGAGTGTCGTACAATAATGGGAAGATTGCCGAAAAATGTTTGCCTGTGTGATTTTACACTGGGTCATTGATTATAATATACCAAAACCAAATCCAAGTTCAATTAAACACTTAAAAACAAAAGACTTTTTATTGGAGCAGCGACTTTGATACTGATACATGTAAATGGATCTTTATATATTTTTCAGCAAATTATGAGTTCGACTTTGCAGCGAATATGACTGATTTTCATCAGACTTTAAAGTATTATAGTGACGCAAGAATGTGTAACCGCCCTGTCGACTAAGATTAAGTTTCCTGGTCATGAACATTGTAGGTTAAAATAATAAACAATTCAACGACAATATTTTTAGCATTCCCAGTTGAAGAAAAAATTTATCCGCATTTTTCTCTCTCGTTGTTGCAAAAGTGTTTACTGATTCTCAGCTTGAGCTACGAAAGCGTTTCCTCTTTACCTCACAATGTGGCGACCATTCTCATGAAGCACCCCGTTTAGGGCGAGAACCTTCCCTGAATACAAAATGATGGTGGCTGCTGTTCCTGCTGTTTTTCCTGACGGAGATTGTATCTTTATATCCCCGGGTTATCTTCAGGTACAGTGATGCTGCCAAGACCCTGGTGCAGGAGGCTCGACTGAACACTGAACAGTTCTCCGTGTGTGATAGTGTTGACCTCTCTGGTATTCTGCAAGAGCATGAGGAATGGTTTGTTGCCAAGGTGAGTCTGCGTAACTCGTCTGAAGAGCTTTGAGAGAACCTAAGGTGGCTAGGCTCAAACTTTCGTTTATTAAACAGTATTGTACATAGTTACTGTTAGTTTTCTTTTCCTATTCAATAGTCTTAAAGTACAAAACGTAAAGGTAGATATATTTTTTGGAAGCTAATGTAGGCAAATTCTTTACTTCCTTATCCCCTAATATGAAGACAGATCATACTCATGTCCAGCACAGCGCAGGACCACAGAGAGTGGATAAATCAGACTTTATTACTGTAAACAACCTACCAGCTAACACTTGAGGGAATGACCACATACAAAATCTGACGGACTGATCAAGTCAAATCTACGTCTTGTAATCTCTTCAGCATTATATTTGTTTGTACTAGTCTGAAGAAGATTGTTGTGCAGGCAAAACATTTTGCAGTAAAGAGCGTAAGATACCGGGCATTTTAAGTAAATGTCCTAAACTCTTTTATCACATTAAATATGAATTGTAAATATATACATAAGTATTCTGCTAATCCTTTGGTGTATCCATATGTTTTTGTATTCGGGAGTGCACCAAAAACTTGCCGCTTCGACGGTAAAATCGTAGTGCCATAAGCAACACTCTAGCTAAGACAATTACTAATCAAGCCCATCATCATTCCGTTTACCATTCCGCCTTTACCATCACTACACCCACAGCCACCATCCTTATCTTCCTACATTTTCATCATCACCACCAACTCTCTTTTCTCTTGCTTTCCCATCACACAACAATAATCTCTTTTCCTAACTTCTTCCTACCACAGTCAAAAATTATGAAAAGAAACTCGTAGCTTAGCGGTAGAGCCTTCCTCTCACAACAGCAGGGCAAGAGTTTACCCTTGTGGCAGGTAGAGCCAAATGTCATGTTTCCCCTACAACTGTTGATCCTGTTTACCTTGCAGTAACTACGTACCTGTGTGTTAGTTGACGATTGTGAGTGACATCCAAGGGTGTATACTTTAGAGAAGGCTGAGCTCCGAAATGAACAGGATGTGGGTTAACAGTTCAGCCCATGAGTTCAGTGTTGTATTCAAATTAATTTTCGTTGTTCAGTACCAGAAGTACCCAAAACTGGCGAAGAGGTCGTTGATGCCCAGGCCGACGCCGAAGCCTCACCGTTGTGGTCACCTTCAGGAGGAAGCCAACAACAGCAGAAACGACACGCCACCGGGGAAGAAGAGCCCATTCTTCAGGCAAGTCGTCCAGTCAGGTGTCAGAAATAATATATATATATATATATATATATATATATATATATATATATATATATATATATATATATATATATATATATATATATATATATATATATATATATATATATGATAAATTAGACACATGTGCAACTCTTGGGTATCTTTATTGACCTGTTATAAACGATTAGGAAAAGCTTGTGGCTGGTTTTTTATATCTTATAATTTCCTACTTGACATCTCAGAAACCCTCCTACCCCATATGGGTAGTGGGAGGATAATGGTATAGTGGGGTTGGCACCGACCGCTAACCCAGTCTAAGGGTAACCGTGGCCAGTGACACCTACGCTACTCTGGGACCTCCCTGCTTTGGTTGCTCCCTTGCAACATTGCACAGCTCCTGATGACGCACTGAGAAGTGTGAAAGTACTTGAGCTAAAGATTTCCCCCCCCGTGGCTTGTCCTGTATATATATATATATATATATATATATATATATATATATATATAGACATATATATATATATATATATATATATATATATATATATATATATATACAGTATTCCTTAAAAATGAAAATTATTCTGCCTCATACCTCATTAATATTCTCCCTGATATCTCAGTATTTCGTCTTTCATCTCTCTCTACAGGAGACGCTCACTTCCCCGTCATGGAGGGTCTGGGGGCAGTATGGGTCGCGCTGCCAGTGACCCAAGTCTCAGTGATGACGTCTCCAGTGCAGGAGAGGTCAGAGGTCACGCACGATCCCGTAACTCTGTCAGAAATAAAGTTATCGACAACCGGAAGAGAGAGGAACTTGTCAGGTTTGTATTATATAGTGGCCGGGCCACCACCTGGAAAAGGCCCGGGCCGGGAGACTACCGGCGAATCTTTAATAATAATAATAATAATAATAATAATAATAATAATGTATTATATATATATATATATATATATATATATATATATATATATATATATATATATATATATATATATATATATATATATATATATATATATGTCGTGCCGAATATGTAAAACTGGTCAATTAGCAAGAACTCATTTAAAATTAAGTCATTTCTAAAATTTTCTCTTATACGTTTAAAGATATATTTTTTTCATTAATGTTGATGTAAAAATTTATAATTTTGCACCAAAAGGAACTTAGAAAACTTACCTAACCTTATTATAACAAGAGCAATTTATTTTAGCCTAACCCAACTAAATATATTTTAGATTTGTTTACAATAATTTAATACTAAACAAACACAGTGAAATATATTTTTTTCGTTAGGTTCAGAATGATTTTGACGAAATTATTGCATACACAAATTTTCACTTGTCCTATATGGCAAGATGAGCGTTGCTATTTAAGCCAAGATAGCAAGTTCTGCCTATTCGGCACGACATATATATATATATATATATATATATATATATATATATATACATACATAAAAGAATGAATTCTCTAACAATACTAATGAAATTATTGTAATAGCTCACATTAGAAAATAGTAGACATCGCAAATATTTTCGCTGTAGGTATATTGAAGAGTTTGATGGTAAATTCTCTTACCGAACGGAATCCTTGCTGTTTATATCATCAAGGATCCTACCCTAACGGGACTATCCTGCAGCTGTCAGTGGTAGTGGCCTTCCCCCTGCCATTACCACTGACAGCTGCAGTTTTACCACCACAGAGTCCACTGGCCTTTAACTACCACTGTCCCTTGATCTTCACTCACCACACACCGTGTTCTATTCTCCACTAGGTCACGTACTGTAATCACCACTGGTCCATATGCTCTAATCTTATACTTTCACTCATGTACCCCTGAATGTCGTATGTGCCCTCAGGGGCCCGCTGGTGGGGCGACGCGTTTCTGGAGGAGCAGGGCCCCTGCGAAGCCCAGGGGAGGAGAAAAAGGACCCCACTAAATCATCTTCGGACACCGACAGTGAGAGAGGAGGAGCGGCCGCCACCCTCCGACCCGTCAAGACCGGTAGGATGGTAAGTTCGGAATGATAGCAAGTTTGGAGTAGCGGTAAGTCCGGAACACCGGTAAGTTTTGAATGACCATTAGTTCTGAATACAGGAAAGTTCATCACACCGGTGAGTTCTAAATACTGGTAATTTCGGAATAGAGGTACTGTAGATTAATCTCTGTTAATTTGTAATAATGTTAAATCCAGAGGGAACAAGGACTGTGGTGTGTAACTGTTGAAAGATATAAAGGGGAAAGGGGTCATTAAAGAAGAGACGAAGTGGAAAATATAGAAGAAAAAAATAACAATAGTCTAGTTAAGTAACGAATAATGGATCTGACTAAATACAAAGGAACGAAGAATCTGAATAGGGATAGAGGTATGATGGATCTAAATAGGGATAGAGGTATGATGGATCTAAATAGGGATAGAGGTATGATGGATCTAAATAGGGATAGAGGTATGATGGATCTAAATAGGGATAGAGATATGATGGATCTAAATAGGGGTAGAGGTATGATGTATCTAAATATAGAGGTATGATGAATCAAAACAGAGATAGAGGTATGATGAATCAAAATAGTGAAAGAGGTACGTAGAATCAAAATAGAGAAAGAGATATGATGAATCAAAATTAAGATAGAGGTCTGATGGATCTGAATAAGGATAGAGGTATGATTAATCTAAATAGGGATAGAGGTATGATGGATGTATACAGAGACAGAGGTATAATGAATCTAAATAGACAGATAAAAATCGCGAGAAGGGAAAAAGAATAAAATAGGACAATGTAAATGAAAATACGGGATAATTGGTATAAAGAGGGCAAAGAAAGAAGAAAAAACTAGAGCAAGATACAGAGCAAACTTGAACTTTCAAGTGAGGAAGATTCAAGAGAGGTTGTTCGGTTATATGAAAAGAAGAAAAAATCAGATATCTTACTTATTAACCTGACTTTATAATGATGATACTAAACATGAATGAGGAATGCAGAGGAGAGAGAGAGATTTTGGGAGATGTTAAGTGAATGTATAGGAGCCTTTGAACCAAGTGAGAGAGTAATTGTGGTAGGGGACTTGAATGCTAAAGTAGGAGAAACTTTTAGAGAGGGTGTGGTAGGTAAGTTTGGGGTGCCAGGTGTAAATGATAATGGGAGCCCTTTGATTGAACTTTGTATAGAAAGGGGTTTAGTTATAGGTAATACATATTTTAAGAAAAAGAGGATAAATAAGTATACACGATATGATGTAGGGCGAAATGACAGTAGTTTGTTGGATTATGTATTGGTAGATAAAAGACTGTTGAGTAGACTTCAGGATGTACATGTTTATAGAGGGGCCACAGATATATCAGATCACTTTCTAGTTGTAGCTACACTGAGAGTAAAAGGTAGATGGGATACAAGGAGAATAGAAGCATCAGGGAAGAGAGAGGTGAAGGTTTATAAACTAAAAGAGGAGGCAGTTAGGGTAAGATATAAACAGCTATTGGAGGATAGATGGGCTAATGAGAGCATAGGCAATGGGGTCGAAGAGGTATGGGGTAGGTTTAAAAATGTAGTGTTAGAGTGTTCAGCAGAAGTTTGTGGTTACAGGAAAGTGGGTGCAGGAGGGAAGAGGAGCGATTGGTGGAATGATGATGTAAAGAGAGTAGTAAGGGAGAAAAAGTTAGCATATGAGAAGTTTTTACAAAGTAGAAGTGATGCAAGGAGGGAAGAGTATATGGAGAAAAAGAGAGAAGTTAAGAGAGTGGTGAAGCAATGTAAAAAGAGAGCAAATGAGAGAGTGGGTGAGATGTTATCAACAAATTTTGTTGAAAATAAGAAAAAGTTTTGGAGTGAGATTAACAAGTTAAGAAAGCCTAGAGAACAAATGGATTTGTCAGTTAAAAATAGGAGAGGAGAGTTATTAAATGGAGAGTTAGAGGTATTGGGAAGATGGAAGGAATATTTTGAGGAATTGTTAAATGTTGATGAAGATAGGGAAGCTGTGATTTCGTGTATAGGGCAAGGAGGAATAACATCTTGTAGGAGTGAGGAAGAGCCAGTTGTGAGTGTGGGGGAAGTTCGTGAGGCAGTAGGTAAAATGAAAGGGGGTAAGGCAGCCGGGATTGATGGGATAAAGATAGAAATGTTAAAAGCAGGTGGGGATATAGTTTTGGAGTGGTTGGTGCAATTATTTAATAAATGTATGGAAGAGGGTAAGGTACCTAGGGATTGGCAGAGAGCATGCATAGTTCCTTTGTATAAAGGCAAAGGGGATAAAAGAGAGTGCAAAAATTATAGGGGGATAAGTCTGTTGAGTGTACCTGGTAAAGTGTATGGTAGAGTTATAATTGAAAGAATTAAGAGTAAGACGGAGAATAGGATAGCAGATGAACAAGGAGGCTTTAGGAAAGGTAGGGGGTGTGTGGACCAGGTGTTTACAGTGAAACATATAAGTGAACAGTATTTAGATAAGGCTAAAGAGGTCTTTGTGGCATTTATGGATTTGGAAAAGGCGTATGACAGGGTGGATAGGGGGGCAATGTGGCAGATGTTGCAAGTGTATGGTGTAGGAGGTAGGTTACTGAAAGCAGTGAAGAGTTTTTACGAGGATAGTGAGGCTCAAGTTAGAGTATGTAGGAAAGAGGGAAATTTTTTCCCAGTAAAAGTAGGCCTTAGACAAGGATGTGTGATGTCACCGTGGTTGTTTAATATATTTATAGATGGGGTTGTAAGAGAAGTAAATGCGAGGGTCTTGGCAAGAGGCGTGGAGTTAAAAGATAAAGAATCACACACAAAGTGGGAGTTGTCACAGCTGCTCTTTGCTGATGACACTGTGCTCTTGGGAGATTCTGAAGAGAAGTTGCAGAGATTGGTGGATGAATTTGGTAGGGTGTGCAAAAGAAGAAAATTAAAGGTGAATACAGGAAAGAGTAAGGTTATGAGGATAACAAAAAGATTAGGTGATGAAAGATTGAATATCAGATTGGAGGGAGAGAGTATGGAGGAGGTGAACGTATTCAGATATTTGGGAGTGGACGTGTCAGCGGATGGGTCTATGAAAGATGAGGTGAATCATAGAATTGATAAGGGAAAAAGAGTGAGTGGTGCACTTAGGAGTCTGTGGAGACAAAGAACTTTGTCCTTGGAGGCAAAGAGGGGAATGTATGAGAGTATAGTTTTACCAACGCTCTTATATGGGTGTGAAGCGTGGGTGATGAATGTTGCAGCGAGAAGAAGGCTGGAGGCAGTGGAGATGTCATGTCTGAGGGCAATGTGTGGTGTGAATATAATGCAGAGAATTCGTAGTTTGGAAGTTAGGAGGAGGTGCGGGATTACCAAAACTGTTGTCCAGAGGGCTGAGGAAGGGTTGTTGAGGTGGTTCGGACATGTAGAGAGAATGGAGCGAAACAGAATGACTTCAAGAGTGTATCAGTCTGTAGTGGAAGGAAGGCGGGGTAGGGGTCGGCCTAGGAAGGGTTGGAGGGAGGGGGTAAAGGAGGTTTTGTGTGCGAGGGGCTTGGACTTCCAGCAGGCATGCGTGAGCGTGTTTGATAGGAGTGAATGGAGACAAATGGTTTTTAATACTTGACGTGCTGTTGGAGTGTGAGCAAAGTAACATTTATGAAGGGATTCAGGGAAACCGGCAGGCCGGACTTGAGTCCTGGAGATGGGAAGTACAGTGCCTGCACTCTGAAGGAGGGGTGTTAATGTTGCAGTTTAAAAACTGTAGTGTAAAGCACCCTTCTGGCAAGACAGTGATGGAGTGAATGATGGTGAAAGTTTTTCTTTTTCGGGCCACCCTGCCTTGGTGGGAATCGGCCGGTGTGATAATAAAAAAAAATAAAATAAACATGAAACTCTAGACCTATGTATCTTGATAAGTTAAAAAATAATAGCCTGTTTCCTAAGATAACATAAATGCAACTACCATGATATATTGCCTCAGATGCAAATTTAAAAAGTTATGTGCGATTCTATTAAGAGCGATTAATATTCTTTGCATCCTCTTAACTGTGAGTACTGTTTTGTGGCAGACTATCCCCACTTGGGTAAGACTACCCCCATTTGGGCAAGAGTACCCTCTTAGTAATTACCCCGTTGTGTGAGTCTAGACTTTAGTATTTTGTGTCTAGTTCTACCCGTTTTGTGTCTGGTTCCGTTTGTTATGACTCGTACTTCCCCACCTGCAGCCACGGCAGGTGCTGGATCTGAAGCAGATGATCAGTGATTACACTCGCCTGGAGGATAACATTGGTGACGTAGGCAAGGGTCCCAATCGATCGCTATCACATCCTGACCAACCCCCAGGTGAGTTACTTTTATTAACTACCAATACCTGCCCAAACTCCTCACAGGCCTCTACTGATTTCTCATACACACACCTGTCTGAAATCCTTACACACATGTGTACTCATCTCTGTACATACTTGTCCTCGGAATAGGCATGCCTGTTTTCAATTAATATCCACCTATTGTACATGTGTGCTCATTCAACACCTGTCCTCGCTGAAGACAAAAACAGGTGCTTATATCTGGTGTCCCTTGAGCTGAGAGACGCGTTACGTAAATTAGAATGGTGTCCCGTTATCTTAGAGTGGAGTAATATAAAGCAAGAGTGGAGTACTATGAGACGAGAGTGAAGCACTATGAAGTGAGATTGGAATATTATGAGGCGAGAGTGGAGTACCATGAGCTGAGAGATGGCCTTTCTACAGGAGATGAGGATGAGACAAGTGACCTATGGGACGAGAAGAGCGTGAAGCCCTTACTGATGCCACACTTCACCGGAGAGTTCAGAGACTTGGCCAACATCATACAGAGGGTAGGTAGTGCTAGTGTGATGTAAATTCTTTTACATTTCATTTGTAGAAAAACAAAAACAAAAACTTCATATGATAAATGCTCTCTGATTTAAAATCATGAAATATTTTCAGCAGAAAATTTCCTAGATTATAGATGCCAGAACTGAAAATAAATAAATGAAAGTAAACAAATCATAGACAGGGTGGTTCTGGAACCCTTGACAAGCTGGTGCTAAAACTTACATGGCTAGTATGTTATCCACTGGACCATACCGGCCTAATACAATTCATCCAGCTAGGTATATGTCTCTGCAACATAGGGAGGCTGGCATGGGCTCCAGTGTAACTGCAGTATGGCTATGGCGTGCTCTAACTCATATCCCCTCAAAGCCTTCTACATAATCGAAATGACACAATGTTGGAAGGCACGGTTATGCTGGTGTGAAATGCGTCTGTTAACAACCTACATTTATAGTCACACTATACTGTATAGAAATATATCTAGTTGAATGAATCTTATTAGACCGGTAAGGTCCAGAGAATAACACACTGTCCTGCTAGTCTTAGGATTCGCTTACCTTGGGTTTGAGTCCCACCCGTTCTGCGATTTGTGCATTGTGCTTAGTAGGAAAAAGATACTCAATATTATACTGAACAGTACAATAGTAAGGAAGAAATTTTTAGTCACGAGTTTAATCTACACAATTACCTGTGTTCCTAAGATGAATAAACAAAACACTAGGATCTTATTCTTTAGTTATGCTTTAATCTGGACTTGAAACTTTACCCAATTTGTCCTATATAAACTGCATCACAACCTATGCAAGGAACCCCGTATACTTCCGAGAATATTTTATCAGCTTATTATTTTATTGTATTTTCATTTGTAAATCAGTTTTTTACAGAAGTTTTCAGTATGTCTGTCTGTCTGTCTGTCTGTCTCTCTCTCTCTCTCTCTCTCTCTCTCTCTCTCTTTCAATTACTCAAGACTTTCTCTGTGTTTCTCCATTTTTTCCCCTCACTGCCATGCTATTCCGTCGCCATGCTCCCTGTCTTCTTCCAACTCACTTCTCACCACCCTTCCTCCTTCCATTACTCCATCAATCCCATCTCTCACCACCACCTCCGTTTCTTCTATTTCGTCTCATTACCTTTATTACAACCCAGGAGTCCAAATGGCCTGTTATCCTGGGTGTAAAGGGAGCAAAATAAGCACAGCAGAAAACTTTTGAACAGAAGTATGTACACTATATACACTATGTACAGCGATAGGTATTAGTGCACTCCACGGTAAGCAAGGCAGAATAGAAGCCACTAGAGAGCAGACCGTGCTTCAATCAGCTCTAGAATGGGAATGACAAGGGCAGACAGGAGAGTGGTACCCACATAACCTCTGCGATTGCCAAAACCATCTTCTTATTGGCTGGAACCTGGTTACTGGTTGAACGACGGGGCCCCATCGTCAACCCTCAGTCACCTGGTTCGCTGGTTGGGGGAGATAGCCTGTAAATGAGGGTGTGTACATGCGCCGAATAAAGGTTACGTACTCTTTGCATGCCACAACCTTCTTCAATCTTCCATCATCTCACCTCTCAACATTTCCTTCCTCCATTCATCCCTCCATTCATCCTACACTACCTCTTCCCTACAGGAGATCCTAATCGACAATCCCGAGGTCAAATGGGAGGACATCCTTGGCCTGGATGACGCCAAGAGACTGGTCAAGGAGGCGGTGGTGTATCCTCTCAAGTATCCTCAGCTCTTCGTCGGGAGATTCAAGCCCTGGCGAGGCATCCTCCTCTACGGTCCTCCTGGCACCGGTGAGCAATTTTTCCCTTAAATATAATATTAGGTACACGAATACCAATTACACAACTCTACTTCCAACAGATACTGGGGCTGTCTTACACAGTACTGGAGTGTTTTATTACAGGGTACTGGAGTGTTTTCTTACACGATACTGGAGTGTATTTGTGCACGCTACTGGAGTGTTTTCTTACATAGAATAAGGAATTTCAGCAGGATTGGAATTTTGTAATACAGTTTTTCCTGGATGCGACCCATATTAGTCACCTAACACGAGGAAAGGAAAGATAGGAGGCTAAACTAGAAGAAATGAGAGGAGATATGAAAAGAAAGTGGGAAGCAGAAGATGACAGAGGTAGGAAGCAGGTGAAAATGAAGAACAGAAGATGAAAAATGGGAGCAGAGGATGTATACGGGGAGCAGAGGATGAAACAGGGGAGCAAAGGGGGTGGTAAAGGAAGGGAAGGGGTTACTGGCAACTCAAAATTAATTAATTTTGAAAATTTTTCCTCACAAATCGCTCTAGAAAAATTTAATTAAAAATATTATAATATTTGATGGAGTGTGTGGAGGCATCTCCCTGCTGGAACATCACTCACAACTTTCTACATTTCTGAAATAATAAATGTATAAATGAATTGCCACTCATTGTTCAACAAGGAAAAAAGTCTAATGTTGCAGGACCAAGAAAATCCTATTTTCATTTCTAATTAACTCCTAGAAGCCTTCAGAGTTTTTAAAATTCCTTGCCATATCTATATTTTAATTTATGCACATTTAATTTCAGGATGTTAATTTTAGAGAAGACTGTTTATCGAGTCAGTTTAATTAATGCACACAAGAGAATGGTCCGACTTGGACAATTAACTAGTTACAAATCGTCATATCTTTCATTCTTCTATGTGTGGGAATTTGTTTAGAAATCCAGCTCTCAGTGTTGTTCAATAAGATCACAGTAAATAGGTGATATCACAATATGTAGAACAACCACTGTGAAAAGAATAGTGAACTTTCAAGCGCTTTTTGTGATTTCTCACATGTGAGAAATCACGAAAAGTGCTTGGAAGTTCACTGTTGTTTTCATAGTGGTTGTTCTGCATTGCATGTTATGTAAACAGTAAGAGGATCTTCCTGGGCGAAACTTCATGTTAAGATTGTTATAATAAGGTTTTGTTTGTCATCCTCTTGTTGGTTAACAGGCTCTTTTATATACCTGCAGAATGTTATTTAATATTAAATTAACCGAGGGTGTTTTCTTACAGGTAAGACTCTGCTGGCGAAGGCGGTGGCGACGGAGTGCCGGACCACCTTCTTCAACATCTCGGCCACAACTCTCGTCTCCAAGTGGAGAGGAGACTCAGAGAAACTTGTTAGGGTGAGGAAAGCTAGAGTCGTTTTTTTTTTTTACTTTTGGATCTGTTGATGCTCACTGTTTGGGATCATTCTACTTGGATTTGTTGGTTAATGAGTTTTAAAGCCTATCGACTACACGAAGGATATAGCTGCATGTAACCTGTTCACCAGCCAAGAATACTTTACTCCCTTAATAAATAAAAATAACTCCCAAGTGAACGTACACTGAGAGGCAATTGTACTCAGCCCATCTTGCTAATTAAAATAAGAAAAATTGTTTATTTTCTGAAGACAACAGTGTAACGTAATCAAATATAAAATAACCTAATTTAAGTAAATAAAAAAATCTTCTGAAAACTGTAAGAAATAGACTTACGACAGTTTGTTGTACGTCACTGATTGTGCCGCTTCCTGTCAGTCTTCCTGAATGTTTACCTCTCTCTCTCTCTCTCTCTCTCTCTCTCTCTCTCTATATATATATATATATATATATATATATATATATATATATATATATATATATATATATATATATATATATATATATATATATATATATATATATGTCGTGCCGAATATGTAAAACTGGTCAATTAGCAAGAACTCATTTAAAATTAAGTCCTTTCTAAAATTTTCTCTTATACGTTTAAAGATATATTTTTTTTCATTAATGTTAATGTAAAAATGTTTAATTTTGCACCAAAAGAATCTTAGAAAACTTACCTAACCTTATTATAACAAGAACAATTTATTTTAGCCTAACCTAACTATATATATTTTAGATTTGCATACTATAATTTAATACTAAACAAACGCAGTGAAATATATTTTTTTCATTAGGTTCAGAATGATTGGCGAAATTATTGCATACACAAATTTTCACTTGTCCTATATGGCAAGATGAGCGTTGCTATTTAAGCCAAGATCGCAAGTTCTGCCTATTCGGCACTTTAAAAACTGTAGTGTAAAGCACCCTTCTGGCAAGACAGTGATGGAGTGAATGATGGTGAAAGTTTTTCTTTTTCGGGCCACCCTGCCTTGGTGGGAATCGGCCAGTGTGATAATATATATATATATATATATATATATATATATATATATATATATATATATATATATATATATATATATATATATATATATATATATATATATATATATATATATATATATATATATATATATATATATATATATATATATATATATATATATATATATATATATATATAATAAATGTTAATAAATGTTCACATAGAATAAAAAATATATAGGGGGTGGTAGGAGAAGAAAATATTTAAACAGCTCCGGGGAGAACCTTGAGTATTCCCTGAGGTACGTTTATTGTCTTCTCTGAGGATGAGGGTCCCCATTCCAGCTATAGAGGTGGTACTTCCCTATATTTATAAATATATATATATATATATATATATATATATATATATATATATATATATATATATATATATATATATATATATATATATATATATATATATATATATATATATATATATATATATATATATATCTACATGGCTGTCATTTTAGCTAGATTTCTGCCCTGTCATTTTTATCTGTATGACTTTTTACATGCGTCTCTGCCTACCCACCTGACCGTCTTTACCTTTTTGTCTTTTTCTATTCTTTTTTGTCTACTTTCATGAATGTTTGCCATTATATCTCTGTAAACGTCTACAGACATAAACAATAAACACCCTAGTCTTCTTTTTAACTTACCTCGATAAGGGGATCCTCTCAGCAAATTGAGAAATGGTACTAAAATGTAATGTAATTAGTGTTATAACGGAATTTTAGGGTGAGGCCACTATTGAGATCATCATTACAGGATCACCATTACAAGATTATCCAGTTTCCATTCGCTTCAAGATAAATGGAATTCCTTATTACGCAACGCATTATCTTGGAAGAACATTACATTTAGGGGCCACCTGAACTCATCTTTATGCATAAATAGGAAATCCACCGCTGCAGTGTTCATCTCCATTACTATGCCTCTCCCAAACTGAACCCCTTTGGTAACTTTAACTCGTTCCACCATAGTAGGGGAGTTACTATCTAATCAGACACTATCACAAACCCTACACATGACACTCGTGTCAAGTCCTTGTTGACATTACTGTTACATTCGTATTAATGGCAGAAGAACTGACTTGCCTCATGTGATAGCTCCAGACTGGTCTTCAGCTGAGTGTCACTATGCCTCCTGTGCTGCTACTTAATATCATAATTATATAATTATTATAATAATAACCAAGCGCTAAACACTTACTATCATAAAACTTCACCACCCTGCATACTCATGAAATTGTGCAAAGGAAAAAACGAATCTGCACCCAGCCACATACACATGTTTATCACGTACGTTTTAATGTTTATCATTTCCATTTCTATTTAAAAGCAGTGGAACATCTCATACAACATCACTTGCTAATCTCTTTTGTTCTATAGACATACATACTAACGTGGAAATTAAAGCTGTTAGACCACTATTCTTTTGTTTTTCTCCTCCTTTTCCTCGCTCAGTTTTAATACCCTTAGCTCATCTTCCTTCCCACCTCCATTACCACATTCTATGGTCACTGATCCTTTTATCTTCCGCAAGGCGTTGTGGAAACTCAGTCCTCTGTACGACGGTAATCGCATCCCCTGTTTTTCAGTAGCACCACTTCATCCCATACAGGTGCTGTTCGAGATGGCCAGGTACCACGCCCCCTCCACCATCTTCGTGGACGAAGTGGACGCGCTAATGGCCTCCCGCCAGGGAGAGCAGGAACACGAGGCCTCCCGTAGGATGAAAACACAACTGCTGGTGGAGTTGGATGGCCTCACACAGGCCAACCATCACGTGTTCCTCCTTGCAGCCTCTAACATACCCTGGTCAGCCTTACATTGACTAGTTGAATGGCTATAATCTTGCCTGTGGTTACAGGCGTCTGGGGATCACTTTTCAAGTCCATATCCTAGTAAAACGATACAAAAATATAAACTAATTTAGCTTTACTGTAAAGAAAAGACCTTTGTGAGGGCTGAGTTTGGAAAATGGGAAAGAGTAAGAATAGATTTAGTGAAAGGAGTGTCAGTAAAGACACTTGCTGGGTATTGTATGGTCACTTCAGTAAATTTATGGAGAGGGGGAGATAAACAAGACTTGGTAATCTTTATTGTGGTGACGTTTCGCCAACCAGTGGCTTATCAGTCCAATTCAGAGAATATTTCTTAAGACAGTGGAAGACGTGAAGGGATAATTTGAAGTGATCAGTCCCTTACTTTTCATGAATTCAAGGGTTGAGGGACTGAACACCTTGAATTACCTCTTCACACATTCCGCCGTTTCTGTATTGGAGAAAATAAGCCTTTTCTCTTATTCAATTTTCTCCAGTCCAACACAAAACAATGAAATGACTGTTGTTACTATTACCCTTCCCCATCAGGCAGCTTGATCCGGCAATGCTGCGCCGTTTAGAGAAGAGAATCCTGGTGCCACTTCCAGGGATGGAGGCCAGAGAAGCCATGTTTAGGCATCACCTTCCTGAGGTCATCCCTGACCTGGAGGAAGCAGGTCACGCCATCAAAACACATTTAGAATACGAGAAGCTGGCACAGGTAAGTGATGGATCACTACTGATTAGTGAGAGGTAACTACAGTTTAAAGAGAGATCACACATGTGAGTAGGTCACATATGTGGCCACCAAGGGCCAATAAAAGATCACTAAATCAGTAGATTAGTAGAAAGTCACCACAGGTAAGTTGATCAGTGGAAGGTCACCACAGGACAGTAGATCAGTGGAAGGTCGCCACAGGTAACTTGAAAGTTATGCAAGGTCAGTGTAAGATTATCAAATATAAGAGGTCACCAAAGGTAGGAGCAAGGTCACCTCAAGTTAGTGGGCAGTAACCCAGGGCTAGCACAAATCATCAGCACCAGCACAAGTCATCAGAACTGGAATTGGTCGCCTGGGCTAGCACAAGTCACCAGGGGGTGGCACAGGTCAATGAGAGCTCAGTAGGGGTGGCACAGGTCAGTGAGAGCTCAGCAGGGGGTGGCACAGGTCAGTGAGGGGTCACCAGGGGTGGCACAGGTCAGTGAGAGCTCAGCAGGGGGTGGCACAGGTCAGTGAGAGCTCAGCAGGGGGTGGCACAGGTCAGTGAGAGCTCAGCAGGGGGTGGCACAGGTCAGTGAGGGGTCACCAGGGGGTGGCACAGGTCAGTGAGAGCTCAGCAGGGGGTGGCACAGGTCAGTGAGAGCTCAGCAGGGGGTGGCACAGGTCAGTGAGAGCTCAGCAGGGGGTGGCACAGGTCAGTGAGGGGTCACCAGGGGGTGGCACAGGTCAGTGAGAGCTCAGCAGGGGGTGGCACAGGTCAGTGAGAGCTCAGCAGGGGGTGGCACAGGTCAGTGAGGGGTCACCAGGGGTGGCACAGGTCAGTGAGAGCTCATCAGGGGGTGGCACAGGTCAGTGAGAGCTCAGCAGGGGGTGGCACAGGTCAGTGAGGGGTCACCAGGGGTGGCACAGGTCAGTGAGAGCTCAGCAGGGGGTGGCACAGGTCAGTGAGAGCTCAGCAGGGGGTGGCACAGGTCAGTGAGAGGTCACCAGGGGTGGCACAGAGCAGAGGAACTTCTCAAAATGGAACAATAACATAACCATCATCAGATCAATAAACTATAAGAATAAAGGAAAATATAACACCAAAATTACAGTGATTTGTTGAATTTTAATGAAGAGGATGCCTGAAGGTGGGTGTTTGAAATTAGTAATTTAAGGCAGATGATGATGATGATGAATATAATAATGATGATGATGTCAGGTATTGTGGCCACTGATTCTTATCTTTTATCAGGTGTTGTGTTTAGTGGACTGAATATTTATTGGCAGGTACGGAAGTGAATTTTTTTTTATGTGTCACTAAAGAATAAAAAGTCACAATACCGTGACTGAAACAATACTCAAATAACCTGTACTTAAGAGAGAGGAGAAAGTAATGACAACGTTTCGGTCCGACTTCGACCATTGATAATCAACATCACCTCTTCTGCCCCCGCCTCCCCCTCTCGTATATGTTCTGGTCTTCTTTCTTTCTCGCTTCATTATAAGTTGTTAACGGTCCAGGTCGAACCTAAACATGTGGGTTATTTGTGTAATGTCTTACTAACTTATTTCTGTGAGTCTAGCTGTTGATATTTATTTTAGTGGGAATTATACAGTAGCATCTTGTCTCTTTCCATGAGTTATATTGAGGAAACCAATAAACTCTCATGACTTTAAAATCAAATTTGTTTTTTGACATGTATATTAGGGATTTTTTTTTAGCAAAAACTTTCTTTTGGATTTAATCAATATCATTTTCCTTTTGAACTAACAATCAGTTTTATACGTAATATTTTTTTCCAGTTCATAGTGTGATTGTAGTTTTCCATGTGATGGAACAGGGTTAAACTTCCCTATGCATACATCACTGACCTCTTGTGTTCCACTGTCTCTCTCCAGGCTGTCACCTGCCTTACCTATGCATACAGCGTCACAATTTTTGCAATGGATTTTGTAAGACTCAAGTGCTTCAAGCACTAATAGTTTTTCATGATTTTTAGATAGGCTGTTTTCTAATTTATTAGGGTAGTGAAAATATGCTGTCTCTGATTTTCTTGTGTTGTTTGTTTGCTCCTTGAAGGAAAGGTATTACTCATATCGTATTAAATCATTTTTATTTTATTGGGTTGGTGTAAAAATTTTGGTTCTCGAGGGCCGAGAAAAACTAATTTTGGGTGTGATTTACAGGGCCCCAAATCTTGATAGGGAGTGCAGTAAACTTCTATGGGACGAAATTCGTAAGGCATCTACATACGAAAATGTTGTGCTAATGGGAGATTTCAACTATAGACAGATTGACTGGAGCAATTTGACAGGAAATTTAGAGTCAGGTGACTTTCTTGATACGATCCAGGATTGTTTTTTAAAACAGTTTGTGACAGAGCCAACTAGGGGAAATAACCTCCTTGACTTGGTTCTTGCCAGTAGGGAAACACTAATTAATAATCTTGAGGTTAATGATGAGCTTGGGGAAAGTGATCACAAATCACTCAGTTTTAATATATCATGGAATTCCCCTAATAATGGCAATCAAGTCTCCGTCCCTGACTTTCGCTTGGCTGATTTCATAGGACTGAAAAATTACTTAGGTGGGCTGAACTGGAATGACCTGACTAAGGGTCAGGTAGGTGGTGATGGTTGCCGATATGATGCTTTCCAGGGCATAGTTCTAGCTGCTCAGTCAAATTATGTTCCAAATAGGGAAATCAGATCAAACAAAAATGATCCTAAATGGATGAACAATAGATTAAAATATCTGATTGGTCAAAAGAGAGGCATATATAGGCAAATCAAAAGAGGAGAGGGGCAATTGAGAAATCGATATATTCAGTTAAAGAGAGAAATAAAAAAGGGAATTAGAAAAGCAAAAAGAGATTATGAGGTTAAAGTTGCAAGAGAATCGAAGACTAACCCAAAAGGATTCTTTCAGGTATACAGAAGTAAGATCAGGGACAAGATAGGCCCACTCAAAAGTTCCTCGGGTCAGCTCACTGACAGTGATAAGGAAATGTGTAGAATTTTTAACACATACTTCCTCTCAGTTTTTACACAGGAGGATACCAGCGATATTCCAGTAATGATAAATTATGTAGAACAGGACGATAATAAACTGTGCACTATTAGGGTCACAAGTGACATGGTCCTTAGGCAAATAGATAAATTAAAACCTAACAAATCCCCAGGCCCTGATGAACTGTATGCAAGGGTTCTAAAGGAATGTAAAGAGGAGCTTAGCACACCTTTGGCTAATCTTTTCAACATATCACTACAAACTGGCATGGTGCCAGATAAGTGGAAAATGGCAAATGTGATACCTATTTTCAAAACAGGTGACAGGTCCTTAGCTTCGAACTATAGACCAATAAGCCTAACCTCCATAGTGGGAAAATTTATGGAATCAATAATTGCCGAGGCAGTTCGTAGCCACCTTGAAAAGCATAAATTAATCAACGAATCTCAGCATGGTTTTACAAAGGGGCGTTCCTGCCTTACGAATTTATTAACTTTTTTCACTAAGGTATTTGAGGAGGTAGATCATGGTAATGAATATGATATTGTGTATATGGACTTCAGTAAGGCTTTTGACAGGGTCCCACATCAGAGACTATTGAGGAAAATTAAAGCACATGGAATAGGAGGAGAAATTTTTTCCTGGATAGAGGCATGGTTGACAAATAGGCAGCAGAGAGTTTGTATAAATGGGGAGAAATCAGAGTGGGGAAGTGTCACGAGCGGTGTTCCACAGGGGTCAGTGTTGGGCCCCCTGCTGTTCACAATCTACATAAACGACATAGATGAGGGCATAAAGAGCGACATCGGCAAGCTTGCCGATGACACCAAAATAGGCCGTCGAATTCATTCTGACGAGGACATTCGAGCACTCCAGGAAGATTTGAATAGACTGATGCAGTGGTCGGAGAAGTGGCAGATGCAGTTTAATATAGACAAATGCAAAGTTCTAAATGTTGGACAGGACAATAACCATGCCACATATAAACTAAATAATGTAGATCTTAATATTACGGATTGCGAAAAAGATTTAGGAGTTCTGGTTAGCAGTAATCTGAAACCAAGACAACAGTGCATAAGTGTTCGCAATAAAGCTAATAGAATCCTTGGCTTCATATCAAGAAGCATAAATAATAGGAGTCCTCAGGTTGTTCTTCAACTCTATACATCCTTGGTTAGGCCTCATTTAGATTATGCTGCACAGTTTTGGTCACCTTATTACAGAATGGATATAAATTCTCTGGAAAATGTACAAAGGAGGATGACAAAGTTGATCCCATGTATCAGAAACCTTCCCTATGAGGATAGACTAAGGGCCCTGAATCTGCACTCTCTAGAAAGACGTAGAATTAGGGGGGATATGATTGAGGTGTATAAATGGAAGACAGGAATAAATAAAGGGGATGTAAATAGTGTGCTGAAAATATCTAGCCTAGACAGGACTCGCAGCAATGGTTTTAAGTTGGAAAAATTCAGATTCAGGAAGGATATAGGAAAGTACTGGTTTGGTAATAGAGTTGTGGATGAGTGGAACAAACTACCAAGTACCGTTATAGAGGCCAGAACGTTGTGTAGCTTTAAAAATAGGTTGGATAAATACATGAGTGGATGTGGGTGGGTGTGAGTTAGACCTGATAGCTTGTGCTACCAGGTCGGTTGCCGTGTTCCTCCCTTAAGTCAATGTGACCTGACCTGACTAGGTTGGGTGCATTGGCTTAAGCCGGTAGGAGACTTGGACCTGCCTCGCATGGGCCAGTAGGCCTTCTGCAGTGTTCCTTCGTTCTTATGTTCTTCTTCTTATGTTCTTAAGTCCTTCTAAGATTAACTATTCTGTTAACCTCGACTCTTTCAGTTAACTCTTAATTGTTTTTTACTCTGGTTAAGTTCTCAAGGCTCATGAAAAAGATTAACAGAGTGATTTTTTTTTGCCTAAGTAAACTGTGATGAAGTAACGTAGTTACTTGTAGTTCCTGTATAATTTGAATTACAGTTATTGATTATTCAGGAAATGGATGTTTATTAACCTCTCACTCATCTATAAGTTTAATATATGATACCAGTTGGTTGAGCTGTGCGTCAGTAAGGAAAGCCTCTCCATTGTCGCAGCAAGAGAGAAACAATACTGTGAAACCTTTTTTGAAGTGCCCTGAAAATTTGCGTCCCGTGTGAACTCGTCAGGAAAGAGAAACCATTTATATATTTTTCATTAGGTTGGGATACACAGAATAGTCACCATAGGTAGAAGGAAAAACTCATCATAATTTGTACACCAACTCAACCTTTAAAAGAAAAATAATTTGAGACGATATTAGTAATTCTTTTAGTAAATACTGTACCAAACATTAATGCTATCACAGAAGTCTAACACACCCTTCCCATTGCAGATGTCAGTAACACACCCGTCCTACAGATGTCACTAACACACCCTTTCTCCTGCAGATATTACTAACACTCCCTCTTCCTAGAAATGCCAATAACACTTCCTTCATCCCGCCACAGATGCTACTAACACAACTTTCCTCCTACAGATGTCTGAGGGTTACAGCGGGTCAGACCTGCAGGTTGTGTGCCGGGAGGCTGCTATGGGCTGCCTCAGGAAGGTATTCAATGTCTTGGAGGATCACTCAGGTAAGATACATCCCAGGGGTAACTCAACCTCATTTTTCAATGTTCACTTTCTTATAAGACTGGTTAATTTATTAAGCTTAAAACTTATTGATTACAACAAAGGTCACTAGAGCTGCAACTCACCTGTACCTCACACGTCAAATATACTTCAACCTTTCGGACAAGAACTAAAACAAATTCTAGATTGATACTAACGGAAATATATTGCCGTCTAAGTGTACGCTGCAGCTCCACATCTTGCAGATATTCCCTAGAATAAATGCAAAGTAACTGAGGCCCCCAGCGTTAATTTTTTCCTTCCAGTAACTACAAATATTATTTTCTTTATTTTGAATTAGATTAAATTAAGTTGGGCTAAGATTACATAAACCTATAAAAAATATCAAATCACAGAAGGGATAGTTCGAACCCTTGGCAAGCCAGTCCTAAACTAGCATGCCTGAGTATTATCTATAAAACAAATATATTTAATCGAATAAGCACATTTAAAAACCAGCCTTGACACACTTGAAAACAGTAACTGAGCAACACCAAGAAACGTTCAAATCTGCACGAGTATCACCGGAAGTGCGAGAATGGCTTACCAGATGAGGTGTGCGAGAGGCCGCGCAAGTGAGGTGTGCGACAGGGAAGAGAAGTGAATCTCTATCAAATTACTTCTTTGACATCCGTATTGTCAGTGTCTAGGATCTTTCCTTAATTCATGGTATAACTTAAATCTTTGAGGACAATTGTGTTGCAGAGGTGTGAGCAAAGCTTTGCTCAGTGTTGTTCTGCATATTGTGATATCACCTGATTATTGTGATCTTCAACTCCTTGGTACACTTTCAATTTTTTACTCAGTTTAACAGGTTATGTTTGATACTAAATGTATAAATCTCCGGGTGGTTCCACCCATCATCGAATGTCTGCTTCCATCTTAGAGTGTCTGTCTCCGACTCTGTCTACTCTCTGTGTCTGTCATTATAAACTAGTTACTTTTCATTCGGAATTAGATCAAAATATGTTTACACAGAAGCAAGAAACCAGCTAGTCTTTATCCACTGCTTCTGTATTCACATATTTTGTCTTTTGTTGAAGGAGACACACGATCATTTCTTTTCTGTATTCTCAGCTAGATAACAACAACTAGAGACGGAAATAAACAAATGCAGAGGATAATTAATCTTGAGTATGGTTGACAGCCATTTTTTACTTTATCTCGTTTAACAGTGGATGACTCTGAGCTGCCAGAATTGACACTGGACGCCATCAACATGCGCGATGTGGAGGCGGCTCTGCAGAAGACCAAACCAGCGCAAAGCAACAATGAGCAGTATCGCGCCTGGCACTCTAAGTTTGGCTCTGCCTAAGTTTCTATAAGACGAAATCCGGCCCCTGCTTCTTTGTGTCATGGTGAGCAAGTATGGATATGATTAGTCTGATAAATATGTCAGCCCAGAGACCCGAGGATTCCCAACCATAGAATCTCCAGATAATGAAAGGTTTGACACGATATGATGGTAAAGTCTCTTAAGAGTTATAATAAAATCTTCAAAAAGGTGATAAAATATGTGATCAGGTGATTAGGGTGCTAAAATATGTTAAGCTGATTTTACGGGAAGGTGTGTAGTTGTAAAGGTTTGTTAAACAGGCGTATGACAGGTGCCGAGGTATTAAAGAAAGTACTGAGGCGGCAATCGTGTAGTTCGAATCTACAAATAGTAATTAACTTCTCTAAATTTGTTAGTAAATTATATAATTCATAAGTAATTTGTAAAAGATTAAGAATTCATTAATTCATCAGGGTACACATCCCTTACATTGTCATTCACGTAATTCTTTTCTGTTTTTCCAGAGAGTCTGCAACATGAAGACAAGTCTAGTTCACTGCCACATATTTGCAGAAGGCTAAGACAAACAAATATCCTTTAGGATCGAACGATGGAAAATTTGATAGAAATGGTACTCGGTTTTGGTAACATTTTCCTTCCAAAAAATAAATTGGGCTGCTGTTCTTGTAATACCTCAGGAAGTCTGGAAACGCTCTATGTTTTTAATCTCCGGAAACAGTTGGTACTCTTAGCCCCAGAACCTCCATAGACTAGAGGCATTCCCAGCCATTTACCTTCCAGTGATTGGAGGAATTCCCCATCCTGAAACTCCTAAAAAGTGGAGGAATTTCCAATCCTAGAACTACCAAAGACTGGAGGCCTTCCCGACCTTTGAACCTGTATGGACTGGTCACATCTACAGTTTTGGTAACTTCAGTGACTGGAAATACTGCGAATACTTACAGTATTCGCAGTCCTGGAGCGTCCAGAGACAGGAGACGTTCCCAATCCTATAATCTCCAGAGATTAGGGATATTTCCATCTTCAAGGTGCCGGAACTAAGCATTTCCATCTCTGGAACATCTAGGGAATAAGGGATTTCACAGCCTGAAACCACCATAGATCTTTGGCACTTAGGGTACTGTAAACACCTGTGAGATCCTGAATTTGCTTCCAACTGTGGAAACACTTCAAAACAAACTATTAAGATACGTAAGGCTGAGAAAAGTGAGCCAACTGCCTCCATTTTAAGTTTAGAATGCCGATGTGTGTATCAACCGATATCTGTGTTTTCTCTTTTTTTATACAGGACTAATGCAAAAATGTGTTTATAGTTTTAGAGCCTTAAGCGTTCACTTTATGGGGTGCTGACGATGACATATTATTGATATTGACTGTCATTATATCATTGGTATTGATTGTCATTATATCATTAATGAGGTACTAAGGAAATTATGATATTTGATATTGATATATATATATATGATATTATGATATTTTGATATATGATATTATGATATTTTGATATTTGTCTGGTGATGAAAATAATTTTCAGACCTCTCGAAGACGTGAATGTTTTGTCCAATTTTTGTCCCATACCCTGATAACGTAACCGACAGAGAAACTACCTATTAAAATGTATGAAATGAACACCTTGAGGGTAATGTCACAGTGACGTATGCTCGTCTGATTCAAGAAATCAGCGAGTTCCACGTCATTAGTCAGCTGATCTCCCTCTCAGTGAGTCTAGATATAATACTGTGAATCTGAGTAAGCTTGAGAGATTCTGGTTACAGAGTGGTACTCGCAGAGAAGGTAAAAAAATTTTTCTTTTTTTTAAAGTCATTTTTATACTGAGTAGTGACGAATGGAGGTGTTCCAATGTCTGGTTTGTAAGTGTGAATGTCTTCGTGTGTCTGTAAGTCTGAATGTCTTTTCCGTATGTGCGAATGTATTCGTGTATTAAAATTTGTATATATGTTTGAATATCTTGTGTGTATTTCCAAATGTCTTCTGTGATGCCTGAATGTCTTCTGCGAATGTCTAAATTTCTTATGTGTTTAACTGAATATCTTTTGTGTATGTCTGAATATCTTGTGTATCTCTGAATGTTATGTGTGAATTTCTTGTGTGTGCATGTGATTGCTCTGTATGTATATTTGTATGTGTATATATGAATGCCTTCTATGTTTTATTGCTTGGTAAGTCTAAGTCTTCGTAACGGCTTCAGTGTCGAAGAATTTTGTGGTTTAGATATTAGATATATGTTAGTTAAAGATCTCTTGTCGTCTCAGAATGTCGCCAAGTACGATACCACCAGGCAAGACATCTCCAGGCAAGACATCTCCAGGCAAGACATCTCCAGGCAAGACATCTCCAGGCAAGACATCAATGAAAACCTCTCCCTGGCAATAATTGCTGTTAATATTAAAGCATTTGTCTTATACTTCAAGCGTGGGGAAGCTTAACGAAGAAATTTTGAATATTTTTTCCTTTGATTTGTAGAATTTCCATAAATTTAAAGAATATTTTGGACTAAATTTTAACCGTCAATCAAAAATATACTTTTCATTTGACACTTTTCTTCTAAAACTCTTAAATCCATTACGTTTTGATTATAATACCCATTACCGGACTCTGTAGGCCTTAGGCCTGCCTAGCTATCCCACCCTAGCACCGATTAGGTACTTTAGATGAGAAATTTAGCTGCTTTCCTCTTAAAAATTTCTACCAAAGTGTTCCTGGGATAGTTCTTATATATGAAAGTGGGAGGTTGAAGAGATCAAGGATGTTGATATTGTGTTCTCTTATAGTGCCTACTGCGCTTCGTAAATTCTCGGTTTTCTACTTTCTCCTGAAAGTCTGTTCTTAAGTTTTGGCTTGCATTCTTGTTTACTTGCGTGGAAATTCTATACGTTGCAAATGCCTCACAAAATACCCGTCTAGTCGCGTTCTTGTAGTCAAGATAATAATTTAATCAAGCGCTAATTCCTAAGAATAAATAGTCACAAATATTAAAATAAGAGTTTTGGGGGAGAAGAATCTACAGTCATTTATTGTGAAGGAATTTTTAGGAAAAAACGTACTTATCGACTTCTGATGTATTTTTTAAAAATTATTTTGAAGCCACTTGGAAACAAAACTATAGAAATACAGTTAATTTGTTTTCGTACTATAGAGAGTAAATGTACTGCCCTCTTTTTTTTTAAGAAAAAAGTTATGAAGAAGTATACTGGTGCTTATTGGTGCTGGAGGGATTGTGAGGGTGTGACGAACACTGTCATGCACTGATGTAATGCATTATAATGCTAGTGCTCATGATAAATGATGATGCTGATGATGATGATAATGATTATAGGTCGAACATGTGTGTGTGTGTGTGTGTACACAGTTGAGTTTACGGAGTATAATCTTAGCTTCTGGCCCCGCCTCCTTAACTACAGTATATTCGCCAACATTGTTGGTCCTGGCCTCTTGGATCGTTTCGTACTAATTCGTGTGTACGGTGTCTGTTTCCACCACTTTCTTAACTAGCCCACCATACTTATTTGCCAGCATAGTTTGAACGGCTATGACGCTGCTCCCGCTGTGAGGCTGGGTCGCAGGGCGTACCCTGGCCAGTCACGTACCCTGACCAGTCACATACCCTGGCCAGTCACGTACCCTGGCCAGTCACGTACCCTGGCCAGTCACGTACCCTCAGGCAGTTAGGACATCACTTAAAGATACGTAGCATCACGGCTAGCGTAATTGAAATATACTGACGTATTTACCACCCAATAGTCGCTTCAATTAACTTTTTTCTAACATACCTGCGGTTTTTGTTTTAGCTTCCTTATATACCCCCCTCACCCTTGTGCTTCGTATTACAATCAGTTCCTAACTGCTCTGTCAAATTTTCTGAGTAACTTGTAGAACACAATTATGTCCTTCCAGTTACCGTTTTAAACCTCCAATAGCAAAGACTGACACCTAACGCTGTTTCTCTAATATTAGCTACATCTTTTAATACTGGTATCTTAGAAAGGGCAGACCCAATAGAAATACAAATACCTATACCTCTTTTCCATACGTATTGGACTAATCTTTTGATAAACCTATAGACCTCAAGTTTCCGATTATACTTGAGCAGGTGTGCAGGTGTACGCTGGCGCAGCGTACTCATTAATACATTTGATCTATGTCGTGTACAGCATTTTATAAAAATTCTTTTCTCCCTTTTAGCGATATTTGTAGTTTATCACTCTCTCAAGCATTCCGTCGACGGTCATCTCTCTCACTCCTTACTTTACATGACCTTGCACCAGTTTGATCTGAACTCCAGTTCGGATCTGAGTACTTCGACTGTAGCTTGTCTTTTCCTTCTTCTGTTCTTTATATTCTTAGTTATACATCATCGACAATGATAATTTAAGCTTAATCACCTCTGGAATGTAATTCCCTTATATTAAAAATAGTAACGGTCCTGGTACTGATCCATAGGGGATCCTACTCGTTAGCCCTTAACATCATCTGTTTTTCGTTTGCTTGGCATTTGTTAATCCAGTGTAGTACTTTTTTGCGGTTCAAGAACATGCGGTCGACTCTATTCTTGTTTTTCTCTAGGCTTGATCTTTGTTATTCTGTTATAGAACTCCATAGAGCTCGCTAAGAAGCACTTACCTTCCTTAAATTCATGATGATTTTCAGTAACGAAGAGTTTACTCTCGTTATTCGAGTTATTCTCACCAGGTTGTGCTTGCGGGGAGCGAGTCCCAACTCGTGACCTCGCTTCCTACGCCACAATCGCAGGTGTTATTGGTTCCTGGCCTCTTGAGCCCTATTATACTTTCTTTTGAAACTGTGTATTGAATTTTTCCTCTACTGTGTGTGTGTGTGTGTGTGTATGTGTGTGTGTGTGTGTGTGTGTGTGTGTGTGTGTGTGTGTGTGTGTGTGTGTGTGTGTGTGTGTGTGTGTGTGTATTCACCTAGTTGCACTCACCTAGTTGTGGTTGCAGGGGTCGAGTCACAGCTCCTGGCCCCGCCTCTTCACCTGGCTGTGTGTGTGTGTATGTGTGTGTGTGTGTGTGTGTGTGTGTGTACCAGCTGGAAGTGTTCGTATTAAGCTACAAACAACATCTGTCAGGCACCTCGTGCTATTTTGTACGTCCAAATATTCCAAATAAATAAAATGATATTTTTGCTGTTTGTATCAGTAACCCTTGATGGCAGGCGATGCATGATACAAGTGCCGAAGTATTCTCTCTGTCTCCCTCTCTCTCTCTCTTTTTTTTTTTTTGTTTTTTTACACAGGGTTTGACAAGGTTAAGGATCCCTAGCTTTATTGACAAGCTATTTACAGGTTAAGGATTCCTAACTTTATTGGCAAGCTAAGAGCTGTTACCTACATCAGCTCATTTGAATGCATTTTTATTGTTATGAGACATACAAGTAGGGAACAGGATGAAGTTGGAGCCATCTGTGGGCCAGCATTTTCATTTGATCAACTGACTTATCTCGTTGACATCATTATGCTGTACGAATGTGTTCCATACTCGAGTCATCCTGGGTATGTATGATCTCAGATGGAGTGATGTTCTGGAGAAGGGTACAGCCAGAGTGAAGTTGCTGCTCTCTGCCCGTCTTGTGGCATAAAAGCTTGTTTCACGCTGTCCTCGAAGTGGATCCAAGTGTGGTACTTCGACAATATTGGTCTTGTACATAACAGTAAGGCCACCCACATCCCTCCTGTGTTGAAGGCTCTGCTGAAATGACAGATCTATCCAGGATGGGTCCAGGCGAAAGATGAGACGTCTTGCTCTGTTCTCTACTCTGTCAAGCAGTCGCAGATGAGAGGGGGGCAGGCAAACCAAGAAAGTGGAGCATACTCAAGGTGTGAGCGTACTTGTGCATCGTACAGAATCTTGCAACCCCTACTGTCAAGCAGATGCGAGATACGGCGAAGTGCTGTAAGCTTCCTGGCTGCATTGTTTGCAAGATTTATAACATGGTTCTTCATGGTTAGTTTGGAGTCAAATTTCACCCCAAGGATATCAACTTCTCCTCCATGTGCCAACACCCTCCCATTCATCCTTACTACTGCACCATCATTACCATTATGTTGCCTGGAGACCATCATCATTTGCGTTTTCTCAGGGGCAAATGTTACTTGCCATCTATTTCCCCAAGCTGATATAGCTCTTAGCTGGTGATTGATGTAGCTTAGAGCAGCTGGCATTTCTTCTTTCTCTCTCTCTCTCTCTCCCCTAGTGAAAATATACCTTAGCAAGCCTGATCATGAACTGGATAGTGTGGTAGGGAAGAGGATGGTGTTTGGATTAGTTTAATGTCTTGTTTACAGTGATGGTAACAGTATGGCACATGTTTACGTTGGACTGTTTACACCTGGGGTGAAGGAGCACCTTGGGCCACCCTTCATGGCTCTACCTGCTTCTGATAGTGCCTCTCTATCTGCTTATCTGCTTACATAACTAGATGCTTACCTGCTCACCTACTTGGCAGACTACCTATTTGATTGCCTGTCTGCTCTCCCGCTTGGCTTCCTACCTGCTTGGCTGCCTACCTGTTTGGCTGCCTACCTGCTTGGCTGCCTACCTGCTTATCTTTATGCCTATTTGATATGCATACCTTCTGACATTCATACCTGCCTACCAAATGCTATCTATCTGAGTAGCTGTCCACCTGATTGTCCACAAGATTGCCTGCTTGATGCACACCTTAATTATCGATTCAAAGATAATTAAAATATATCCTTACTTCCTCAGATGACACAAAGATCAATGACAGAGCCACAAGAAATATAACTCATTCCGCGGAAAATAATCTACACGAATCCAGTAAAACATGGTATGACTGACAGCTATGTTTCAGTGTAAAGTCACTTATGATTGTGGAATAAGGAATGTCCGGAACAGTAATCTCTGAGTCCTGTGCTGCATTCCCTCATGTTCTGTGTTCATTCATTCATTTCGATTTTCATTGTAACGAACAGGTTAAAGTTAAACACAGATGTTTCTTCAGTATGTCTAATGCTGCATAAACAAAAATCCATAACTTCAAGCATCTTAAATCATCTAGATAGTACAATAACCAATAGCTAAAAGGCATATTACTAGTTTGAATATGATTGTACCTTGAAACTTCGTTAGCACTGCATATTCTTGGGGAAGCATTAAGCCTGTAGGGGCCATACAGAGCCTGGTGGGAAAACACAGCTAATCAGGATGAATTCAAGGGAAGGGGTATCTCAAATTCCTTGATCAAGATCCTTCTACTCATTATCACCTCGATCAACGCTAAATTACGACTTCCTCCCCCACCTCTTCTCCCCCAACAAAGCTTGTAAACATTGGCTTTCAGGTGAGTTTAGGGGCAGGTAAGGTTAAACACAGGATGCCCAAATCTAAAACCAGATTGTGCTTAATTTTCCCACGTATAAACATTCGTTCTTGTGAAATTATAAAACTTTCTTCAGCTCATAGAATTTTTTTAAAGTCAGTTTCCCTTCAAGTACCGTCTGGTTTTTTTATGATTCGTCTTTCCCAAAGGTTCGAGCGAACCTTTTTCTCAGATTTACGCAAGAAATCCCGTTGCTTAGTTTGATTTAACTTTAACGAATAAAAAATGAATTATAAAGTGATGAGAGATATTTTTAAGAAATACAGTGAATATCTACGTGGCTCTCTCTTTCTCTCTCTCTCTCTCTCTCTGGAACGTTTACATGTTCCTGTTTAGCTATTTTGCTAGTAAATTTAGAAGCTGTTAAGAGTCAAAACTATTGAACTTACTAACATAAATAATTACACACACACACACACAAACACACACACACAGACACACACACAGACACACACACAGACACACACACACACACACACACACACACACACACACACACACACACACACACACACACACACACACACACACACACACACACACACACAGACACACACACACTTTTATTGTTCCTTGATAATGTGAGTAGTCACGAAAGTGGTTGGACTTTCATTATTCTTTCACCGTGGTTGTTTTATATATATATATATATATATATATATATATATATATATATATATATATATATATATATATATATATATATATATATATATATATATATATATATATATATATATGTATATATATATGCCATACACACAGACGCACAGTAAAAATATCGGAACGGAAATAAATGAGCTCTTTTCTGTGTTGACAATAGTCAATGTTATTTCTTTAGTGATTAACTTTCTCTGCAATATAAAACCCCGCTGTCCTGCTGTAAAGCGAAATTCAACGACCTTTAAGATATCAGTTACGCCAATGGTCATACTGAAAGTCAAGAACGGAACACAGTAAAGAGATTTCTATATTATTATTATTATTATTATGTTTTCGTGAAGCGCTAAACACACGTGGGTCATTCAGAGGGATGCGCTAACATTGCAGCCAGCTAAGCTATGGGAATCATATGTCTACAGGAGCAGCCCATTTTCTTAATAATACCAGTATTTCACTGCTGCTAAGACAGTCAAATTCACTATTGTTTAAAGAGTCTTAAACAGTGAGTATCGGATAATGATCTTTTTTTTTTACTGCGCTCAACTGTTTCTGTTCGTGTGTCTACACTTTTCGTTGTCTACAATCTTGCATTTTACCTTTTGGCGTAGCAGTATGTTATAATTGGTAAATTTTTATAGTAAATAAGGACAACAGTTTCTAGCCAAGAAGGGAAGGACAGGTCCACTTCCCTGGATCAGGAGTCTCTCACCGGCATCAAGGCACTCCTTTCTCTTGATGGGGAATAGAGGTCACCTACAATAAGTAGAATACACATTTAAGGACCATGGATCAATGCCTAGCTTAAAATAGCCTTGCACACTGTAGTATATTGCAAGACTACACGCAGCCTCGCAGCGTATAACTATTAAAATGGTATAAAATACCGACAGGTTGTTAGGCAAGACACATTCAACTCCATATTGTTTCAGACTATGGAACAATACTCTTCTCCAGAATGAGGGACTGACCACCTCAAAACTTTAAGGGTGATGGACTGATTACATCGTCTTCAAGTATCTTCTTTTTCTATCAACTTTTCTGTACTCGACTGATGAAGCCTACTGTGTAGGCGAAACGTTTCGAAATAAGATACCTAACTGTTGCATGTGTGTCTTACCTAACAACAGCGTATAACTACTCTTATCTAGAACTTCATACGTGATACATGTTGCTCTGTAGGCTGAGACGTACTGTAGGCCTCCAACATTGATCCTGGATCTGCCTATTGACACACGCACTCTCTTTCCATCCTTACATAGTGGAAAATTCGGCAATGTGTTCTTGGGAAACTGCTGTTCCCTGAGCACACTCGAGTGACAATGAGCCCAGCGTTATTTCCATTGACTTAAAGAGCGAGAATATTTTTTTATTTCAGAGAGGGAGAATATATTTTCCTTGATATATAAAACGGAGAATATTCTTTCCAGTTTAACTTTACCTTTCGATGGTGTTTTAACACTTTACCTTCAATAAGACCGACATAGAGACGAAAATCGTGGAGCTCCTTCCTTAATGGGTAAATAAAGGAACCGTAGGAAAAAGCGAGACAGTGTTCATGTGTTCACCTATCCAGTTACTTGCCAGAAGCAACGGTATTAACCGACAGGGTGTATATCGCCCTCAGACTGACTCAGAAACAAAAGTCAACATATAATGTCATCATGTATCAGAAAGTCGAAAAATGCAAAGAATAAACCAGAGTATATCGCGGATAACACATGTCTCCTGCTCTGTTGAAGTGTTCACTCCTGTACAGCAGTACATCCAGGACACGCACACCGATACGTCCGTGGAACATACACAAGTACTTAGACTGTCCTTGGCACATACAAAGACGTGTGTCACGCCACGAAATTCGTTCCGCATGTACTTTGACTGAATACCTCTAGTCACGACTATCTCATCAACGGGATTGTATTTAAAAAGCTCTCGTTCCAAGGAATTGGAATTATTCTCTTCACCCTCGCCTTAAGCATCCCATTGCCGCCATTATGCCCCCCTACTGGTTTAGCACTGCCTAATCACCAGGAATTATCTGGCCAGCACTATCATTAATATTATTATTATTATTATTATTATTGGATTTTGGTCAGACAGCTTAGTTTCATTCTTACATACCTGGAGGTTACCTGGAGGTTATTCCGGGGATCAGCGCCCCCGCGGCCCGGTCCATGACCAGGCCTCCCGATGGATCAGGGCCTGATCAACCAGGATGTTACTGCTGGTCGCACGCAGTCCAACGTACGAGCCACAGCCCGGCTGATCCGGCACTGACTTTAGGTATCTGTCCAGCTCTCTCTTGAAGGCAGCCAGGGGTTTATTGGCAATTCCCCTAATGCTTGATGGGAGGCTGTTGAACAGTTTTGGGCCCCGGACACTTATGGTGTTTTCCCTTAGTGTACCAATGGCGCCCCTACTTTTTATTGGGGGCATTTTGCATCGCCTGCCCAGTCTTTTACTTTCGTAGGGAGTGATTTCTGTGTGCAGATTTGGGACCATTCCCTCCAAGTGTAGATTATGATATATCTCTCCCTCATGCGTTCCAACGAGTACAAGTCAAGTGCTTCCAAGCGTTCCCAGTAGTTAAGGTGCTTGACAGAACTTATACGTGCAGTAAAGGATCTCTGTACACTCTCTAGATCTGCGATTTCACCTGCTTTTTTGGAGATGTTAATGTACAGCAGTATTTCAGCCTAGAGAGAACAAGTGATTTGAAAAGGATCATCATGGGCTTGGCATCTCTCGTTTTGAAAGTTCTCATTATCCATCCTATCATTTTCTTTGCACGTGCGATCGTGGCACTGTTGTGATCCTTGAAAGTGAGATCCTCAGACATTAATACTCCCAGGTCCCTTACATTATTTTTCCACTCTATTGTATGGCCGGAGTCAGTAGTATACTCTGTTCTAGTTATTATCTCCTCCAGTTTTCCATAACGGAGTAGTTGGAATTTGTCCTCATTGAACATCATATTGTTTACCGTTGCCCACTGGAAAACTTTGTTTATATCTTCTTGGAGGTTAACCGCGTCCTCAGCAGATGACAGCCTCATGCAGATCCTAGTATCATCCGCAAAGGATGATACGGTGCTGTGGTGTATATCTCTGTTTATGTCTGATATGAGGATAAGGAATAAGATGGGGGCGAGTACTGTGCCTTGTGGAACAGAGCTCTTCACTATGGCAGCCTCCGATTTAACTCGTACAGCATAACGATTTGTTAGGAAGTTGAAGATCCATCTCCTCACTTTCCCAGTTATTCCTTTAGCACGTATTTTATGGGCTATTACGCCATGATCGCATTTGTCAAATGCTTTTGCAAAGTCTGTGTATATTACATCTGCATTCTGATTTTCTTCCAGTGCATCCAAGGCCATGTCATAGTGATCCAATAGTTGTGAGAGGCAGGAGCGACCTGCCCTGAACCCATGTTGCCCTGGATTGTGCAGATTTTGGGAATCCAGGTGATTTGCAATCCTGCTTCTTAGCACTCTTTCAAAGATTTTTATGATGTGGGACGTCAGAGCTATTGGTCTATAGTTCTTAGCTAATGCTTTGCTGCCACCTTTATGGAGTGGGGCTATATCCGTTGTTTTAAGTGACTGTGGAATTTCACCCATGTCCAAGCTCCTCCTCCATAGTGTACTTAGGGCACGCGAGAGGGGTTTCTTGCAGTTCTTAATGAAAACAGAGTTCCACGAGTCTGGGCCCGGGGCTGAGTGCATAGGCATGTTGTCAATGGCTTTTTCGAAATCTATCGGAGTTAGGGTAATGGTCTATCAAAAACCTTCTAACCAACACAATCTATCGGAAACTCTCCAACCAACAAAATCATCAATTCTTCCACTTGCTCCATGACGCAAGAGGAAGCTTTCTGTATCTTTATATAAAAAAAGCAGTATTGACAAGTTGATAAATAAGGCACAGGTGCAGCATCTGGATATCTTTAGTGTGAGACGTTTCGCTCGCTAGAGGGTTTTATCAGTCTAATTCAGAAACACGATAACGGAGTCTTTAATTACGGAGCCAAGTGAAGGCGTGAATCCTTGTATACCTATGCTGGCGACTGTACTCTGATATTTACTTATTCAGGAGAGAATATAACTGCTTCTCTCATTTATATCAATCACCACCTCACGGCTATATCAGCATGGGGAAAACAAAAGCAGATTACTTTTGTTTTTGAAAAGACACATGTGATGGTCTTTAAGCACCACGATGGTGACTAGAGAATGAATGGGAGAGAGCGTGTGTGAACCTAGGGGTGAGGTGGATATCCTTGGGGTAAAATTTGATTCTAAACTCTCTATGACGAATCGCGCAGTAAATTTCGCAAGCAAGGCGGCGGAGAAGTAAACAGCACTAAGATGTATCTCGTACCTCCTCGACAGCAGAAGAATGGAGAGCAGATCAGATCACAACGACTTATGTCTCGCCTGGACCCGGCCTGGACAGATATATCATATCAGCAGAGCCTTTAACACCAGAGGGATGTGGGCGGTTTTCCTGTTATGTAAAAGGCCAATGTAGTCAAAGAACCACACTTGGTTCTACCTCGCTGACAGCGAGAAAACATCTACACAACAAGACGGGTAGCAAACAGCAACTACACTTTGGCTGTGTCATTCTCAAGAACATCTCTTTATCTGAGATTCATTCGCAGAATGGCTTGAGTCTAGAATATGTTCTTACAGCATAACGACAGAGAAGAAATAAAGTCAGTTGATCAAAAGAAATCGCTGGTCCATAGACGGATTAACTGACAAGCTCTTAGTTTGTAAAGTAAGATGGGAACTCTTTACCTAACCCTGTAAAAATCCTTGTGTAAAAAAAAAAAAAAATAAAGATGTGGGCACATAAAGGTGGGGTCCTGAAATGGAAGTACACCATCGCATTCTTTATTGTTTATCCTCGAAAATGCATGCCACTGAAGCACACTCGCTATTGCATGCACACTACAGAAAACAATAGCACCAGCAGGTCAAGTGAGCGTCAGATGTGCCAAGCGATTGGCAGGCCCGGGAAGGTTCCTAGCAAGTTTGGAACTTGCCATGATCGAGGAAGATTCCTAGCACTATGTGTGTCCTTAAAGTGGTCTTTTACTAATAACTAGTTAGGTGGGCAGAGTTACACTGGTTAACAAGAGTAGAAGAGAGTTCTCACAGCACTATGAGCGAGAATCAGTCAGTATACTCTGGTCACTGGCTCTTATACAACACAAAAATAGTGTTTATTTAAAAGTAAAAAAAAGAAAAAAACAGACGTATCTTATTTCGTCCATATGTTCTGTCCCATGAGGGACTGTAAACTTACACTTACTTGAAATGGTCAACATAGACAGAATTAGGACGCTGTATGGTTGTAAACAGTATGTTGTCACCGACAAACTATAGAAGAGGACACGTTTGCTCCGTTCAGTACATTTATTAAATGAAACATTTCGCCACGGGTGGAAGAAACGTTGGTATAAACCTTGGTAATAAATACCGACAAGTTGGTTTAGAAAGACACGTAAGCAAACACTATAACATATTTATTAGAAAACGTTTCGGTCCTGGGACCTTGATCACTTCTAACATACAGAGGTAGAAAGACATTATATATATAGGCGGAGAGTGAGATGTGACGCACGTGACCTGAGGAATGTCATAAGAACATAAGAATGGAGGAACACTGTAGAAGGCCTACTGGCCCATGCGAGGCAGGTCCTTATCAAAACAACCTCTACCTATGATGAGGACGGGTAGACGATGAAATCATGTGACTCCTGTGTTGTTGGGTTGGTGCTGCTTAAGTATCATGTATGCCAATGTTTTTGAAATTTTGTAGTTTCCAGTGTTGCGTTCTATAGTGTCGGTGACGGCGATTAGTGAGGCTTCTAGGCACCGTCGGCGTCTGAGGTCTGGTTCGGTGAGAACGAGTTGTGCCTCGTTCCAGTTCATCAAATGCCCCGTGGAGTCTCTGTGGAGGACACAGGCGTACCTTATATATATATATATATATATATATATATATATATATATATATATATATATATATATATATATATATATATATATATATATATATATATATATGTATATATATATATATATATATATATATATATATATATATATATATATATATATATATATATATATATATATATATATATATACATACATATATATATATATATATATATATATATATATATATATTTATATACATATGTATATATATATATATATATATATATATATATGTCGTGCCGAATAGGCAGAACTTGCGATCTTGGCTTAAAAAGCAACGCTCATCTTGCCATATAGGACAAGCGAAAATTTGTGTATGCAATAATTTCGCCAAAATCATTCTGAACCTAACGAAAAAAATATATTTCACTGTGTTTGTTTAGTATTAAATTACTGTAAACAAATCTAAAATATATACAGTTGGGTTAGGCTAAAATAAATTGTTCTTGTTATAATAAGGTTAGGTAAGTTTTCTAAGATTCTTTTGGAGCAAAATTAAAAATTTTTACATTAACATTAATGAAAAAAATATATCTTTAAACGTATAAGAGAAGATTTTAAAAAGGACTTAATTTTAAATGAGTTCTTGCTAATTGACCAGTTTTACATATTCGGCACGACATATATATATATATTTATATATATATATATATATATATATATATATATATATATATATATATATATATATATATATATGTATATAACATTCGCCTAGAAGATGCTAGTTTACTCCAGCCACACCAACTGGGCTTTGGGGTCTCTCAAGGCAGTGAAGCGGCAGCTCGTGCAGCAAGGGCCTAACTCCACTTCTCTTCTGCTTGACAGTAAGAGAACTAACTTTCAGCCTGCGCAGCGAACTCAACATCTGGTACCTGGATTATGGCACTCTTTACAACTGGTAAAGACACAGTGAGAAGACTTGGGACTCAATCCCTCCAAGTGTGAAACCATCATAACGAATCAGGAGATAATCAGATCTGTGTGAACAATCCTCCCTGAAGTCTCTACTACCACTCTGATAAATTAGACACATGTGCAACTCTTGGGTATCTTTATTGAGGAAACGTTTCGCCACACAGTGGCTTCATCAATCCATACAAAGGAGAATCTTGAAGAACGGGAGGAGAATGAGGTAATCAGTCCCTCAACCTTGAGTCGATGTGGTCAGTCCATCAATCTTGAATAGAATACGGCATATATGCGGAGAAGGAGCTTATAAACCGTAGGCAGGAGAGGTGCAGCAGTCATAGATGGTGTCACATTTGGTCAATGTGGAAGTAGGTCGTGCCCAAGGGTTATGCAAGCGATGAATTCCCATGTATTAAGATCTCAAGATGTTGCAGTGTCTGGCAGGATTGTAGATGAATGGTTCAGAGAACCGACACGTTGATAAATTTATCAACGTGTCGGTTCTCTGAACCATTCATCTACAATACTACCACTCTATTAAAGACCACCCTCTTGGGAGCACCACTGGACCATCAGGCCATTGACTCAGTCCTCAAGGACAAACTGAATGACCTGAAGAGAATGGAGGAGAGAATAAGAGATCTTGATGCCTATGATGCCCTGTATCTCCTCACATGGTGTCTTACTGTGCCAAGACTCACTTCCTGAGGTGCGCACCATCTTTTAACAACCCAACACTCAACGAATATGACTCACTCTTGAGATCCATCTCTAAGAAGGCACTGAATTTGTCACTGGAAGATCAGCAATGGGATCAGGCAACTCTCCCAGTACGAGTGGAAGGTATAGGGGTGCCCAAGGCAATGAAGGAAGCTTTACCTACATTTCTGTCTTCGCATTTGGCTTCCAGTGGACTAGTCAAGGAGATTGTCCCCGAACACTTGAGAGGTGCGGTAGTAGCTCAAGACCCCTGGTTCACTGAAGCAGCCACGTGGTGGGACACCCTTGCAGACTCCTCCAGTATACCAGCTCCCCACAAAGAGCACAAACAGTCCCACTGGGACAAACCGATCATGGAAAAAGTCGCCAACACAATGCTCATCAACACTTCAGGAAAGGACAAAGTTCGTCTCCTAGTGGTGAAGGCACCACATTCAGGAGGTTTCCTTTTAGCTCTTCCCAATTCCTCTCTGGACACTCGACTCGACCCACAGGCCATTCGGATTGGTGCTGCTCTTCCCCTAGCCGCCCCCATCCTCACCGAACATAGGTGTATTTGCGGCAGGTCGTCGGCTGATCAATTCGGACGTCATGGTCTCGTGTGTCATACATCAAAAGGGAAGTATGCTACACATGAGGAGGTCAACGACATCATAAAGAGAAGCCTCGCCACAGCCCATTGCCCAGTTGAACGGGAACCCCAAGTACAGAGGTCTGACGGGAGTCAAAATCGTCATGCTGGAGTCACTATGCTACCCTGGAAGGATGGAAAGCAGATTGCCTGGGACTACACCTGTATCGCCACTTTGGCAAACACCTACTTTCTATACTCTGAAGCTGAAGGGGGTGGAGCCACCAGATTTAGGGAGACCCAGAAAACCCACAAATATGAAGGCCTTCCCTCTTCCTATAACTTCATCCCAGTAGGGTCGGAGACCCTTGGAGCATGGGGAAAGTGTGCTCTAAAGTTCCTCAAAGACCTGGGTGAAAAGCTATCACAAAAATCAAGGATCACAGGGCGGCCAGCTTCCTCTCTCAGAGACTCAGTGTTGCAATTCAGAGGGGAAATGCCTGCAGGATTCTGGGCACGCGGCACGGTGCCGGGGAGCTGGACGAAGTATTCTAGATATAGCTCTGAGATGTTATCTATGTTGTTCTAATCCCTATTGTATTTTTGTCAGTTTATTTTGTGTCTTAATAAAGTCTTTATATATATATATATATATATATATATATATATATATATATATATATATATATATATATATATATATATATATATATATATATATATATATATATATATATATATATATATATATGCAAAACAACCACTCTGAAAGAATAGAGAAATTCCAAGACTACGCTAATGTGAGTAGTCACGAAAGCGCTTGGAATTTCTCTATTCTTTCAGAGTGGTTGTTTTGCATATTTTGAAATCACCTGTTTACTGTGATCTTATTGCATATATATACATATATATATATATATATATATATATATATATATATATATATATATATATATATATATATATATATATATATATATATATATATGCTACTGTATTTTATTGGGTAAATTAATAAAAACGTTATAATTTAAGTGTATAAAATATTTTATTAAATGTCACAGGAAAAATAGAGAGCATTTGTGAAGAGTCATCAAGTTTTACATTGATTCTACATACAGAAAATAGTTCATGGGAAAATAAATTTAAAAATACATGGCAATACAACTGGCTACTCTATTTCCAGTATAGTATGAATGTATACCTTCATTTTCAGCTGCTGTTTTCTATTCACCTTCATTATCACCTGTTGTTTGTTGTACACCTTCATTATTTTCTCTTGTTTGCTGTACACATTCATGATCGCCTGTTGTTTTCTGTGCATCTTCATTATCCCTCATAAGATAATAAAAATCAACAAACCACAGAGCACAATACCTATACACATATAACCTGCACATAGAAAAAAGAAGCTTATGACGACGTTTCGGTCGGACTTGGAACATTGAGCTTTTTTTTTTTCACGATACGTATACTCGTAAATTCAAGATAAATCAAGTTTACAATATAGAACATGAATAAATCATAATTCCTCTTTAAAATCCAATGAGAAGCTGACTTATCCCCAGCTGTGGTGAAGTCTTCCAGGGTGACCTGAATCCAAGTTATGATGCATAATTTCTGGATGATTAGGCAAATTTGCTTGTAACATTCCTGGGTGAATAGGACCCCAACTGTGCTGGAATATACCAGTGTGGCCTTGACAGCTATGAGACTGGAACATTCCAATAGGGGCAGGAGGAATCCTAATGAATTGTGGGAATCCATTCCGACCTGGACAGGTGTGTTGCAATACTTCAGAGAAAGTTTGGGAATCGCGAGCATCTCCATTGACTTCTTGGTTTGGGAGGTTACCCAGCTGGTGCTGGACAGTCTGACCATTAATATTTCCGTTTTCGCCATTTTCCCGTTGTCTTCTGATATACTCCAAGGCCAGGAGAAAGTCCGACGGAATGAATCGCAAATCTGAACTTTGAGTCCTTTCTATTTGCCCTACTAGCGAGCAGCGCTCCTCGATGAGGCTGTTAACAGAAAGAATCCCGTTGGGAAACATCAGGACAAATTGTTGGGTGTGTTGGTTAATGGGATTTATGAGAGGGTGTGGAGCATACATAGGTACAGAAGGTGCAGGAAAAGGAAGGGGCCTAGGTACAGAAGGAGCTCCATCCATGGTGAGGTAACACTGGAGGTAGAGCTGAGCACTTTCTGAGAGGGGAGGCTTAGCGATGGAAGTGACTTTCGTCAGATTAGTATGTTCATGAAAGAATATCCTAGAACCGATGGCTCTTGCGACTGGCGATGGACAACACAATTCGGGTTTCTGGAAACGATGGCAGACATGTGAGAGGCTCTTATCTCTCGCTTTCGAATGATTCTTGAAAGAAATCTCACACTTTTCTAAGATTTTTGTTTCACCATAACGTGTGACTTCGATCATGAACTCCAAAGTGTTACCGTGTCTGTTAGAACCTATATTGTTGTAGCGCCGGCAGTCGATTAGTCCCAGATGACCACTAGAGGTTTTATACCAGGGTCCGCCCACTGTGCAGGGGTCGTACTTAATCAGCATTGAGGAGTAATCAGTGTTAGTGACAAGCAGCCGCGTAGTTGTGTGCGTCGGAGCTGTCATTATCTCCACAAAGAAACAATACCTCCAATGTTCCATGAGAAGGTCGACAGGCATTGTGAATGAAACATTGCCATACCAGTCGTGCTCTTCTTCATCATCTTCTGGATACTGTGCACCGAACCAAAGGACGCGCAGCTTCTTACAAGGATGATTGTTTTTCAGGTGTTTCCTATTAAGGGTACAGAGACTTATGATATGTTTTGGAATCATTCTATGGTAGACGCAGATGTCGAGAGCTTCGTGTAAGTGGACGGTGCGGACGATGCGATCAAAAGGGCGGTAAGAGCTGAGATCAGGAACAATGCTTCTTCCATTACCAGGAAGCCAGAGCACGGTGGGCTTCGGCCCCTTCGTAGTGTAAAGGAGTTGGTCAGTCACCATTCTTTCCTGCAAGGCAATAATCATTATTGTGTAATATGAAGCCTTTATATATATTACATATTAATCAGTATTATTTAATACAGAATGCTTTTGCCCCTTCGAGGTGTATAGGAGTTGATCCATTGTCATACTTTTCTCCAAGACAGGAAGCAAGTGAACAGTGAACACAAGCTAATCTGTATATTTTATCATAACTGGTCCCAGAATTTTTTTTGTCAGTAATAACCTAGCCATGGATGTGAATTCTCGTCTGGTAAACAAGTAGACACTGTGCCCACCAGACTTCCACGTTAAAAAAAAAACGGTGTACTTAAAGTGATTCAGCCTATTGCCTAGATGTATTTAAACCCAGTTACAAGGTTATTTCGTACTATCCATCTTTTCCAATGTGTCCATTGCTCCTGTAATATAGTGGTCTAGTGCTTGGTGTGTACCCACAACACAGACACACAAACATTCATGCACCATACATACAAACACATTTTATAGTATATACGCAGAAAGCTAAACATCCCTAGATGAATATGCACTTAGAATTACACATGTAGACAAACTAAATTTCATTCCTCTTGTTGCAAATATACTTTGAGATAACCACACTTTCAGTGTGTATACAATGGGTGAAACATATCTCTCATTACGTAGACACTGTGGAAAATCAGCTCCTAACATTGTATTACGGCTCTTAACACACACACTCCCCCCACACACAAGAAGAAATACGATGAAGCTCATGGTACAGGGAGAGAGTGGACCTAGTACCGACCAGCGAAGAGGCAGGGCCTGTAACTGTGAATCGACTCCTGCAACCACAAATAGGTGAGTACACACACACACACACACACACACACACACATACACACACACACACACACACACACACACACACACACACACACACACACACACACACACACACACACACACACACACAGACACACACACAGACACACACAGACACACACACACACACACACACACACACACACACACACACACACACACACACACACACACACACACACACACACACACACCCACACACACCCACACACCCACACACACACCCACACACCCACACACACCCACACACCCACACAACCACACACACCCACCCACCCACACACACACACACACACACACACACACACACACACACACACACACACACACACACACACACACACACACACACACACACACACACAGGGGGGCCAGGAGCTCGGACTCGACCCCCGCAACCTCAACTAGGTGAGTACATCACACATACACACACACACACACATCACACATACACACACACACACACACACAACACACACACACACACAGACACACACACACACACACACACACACACACACACACACACACACACACACACACACACACACACACACACACACACACACCCACACACCCACACCCACCCACACACCCACACACACTCACACACCCACACACACCCACACACACACACAACACATACACCCACCCACACACACACACACACACACACACACACACACACACACACACACACACACACAACACACACACACACACAGACACACACACACACACACACACACACACACACACACACACACACACACACACCCACACACCCACACCCACCCACACACCCACACACACTCACACACCCACACACACCCACACACACACACAACACATACACCCACCCACACACACACACACACACACACACACACACACACACACACACACACACACACACACACACACACATACACTCCCCCCTCCCCCACCGACATCTCACTCCTTCACCTGATCCCTCCCCTCCCTCTTTCACCCTCCCCCTCCCCACCTCTCCCTCCTTCCCCCTCTCCCTCTCCCATTCACCCACTTGCTTCACTCTCCTTCCCACTCCCCCTCCCCACTACTCTCCCACATAGCCACAGTTCCTCCTCTACCTCCCCCCCCCCCACACTCTGACATACACAATACTAACCTAACATACAGAATTACATAGGTTTCTCACTCTGAGGCAATCAGAATAAAACAAAAATGGGTTGCCAGAGAGCAACAAGAAAAACCAAGGGACAGGAGGAGGAAACTGCAAAGGAAGATTGGGCAGCAGAGCTCACAAAAAGGGAACATGAATGGGAAAAGAAACTAGAAGAACTTAGCATGAGAATGGAAGAGAGGATAGACATGGAAAGCAGGAAGTGGGAGGTGCAAGTCAAAGCAGCAGAGGCCAGGATACAGAGTTTAGAAGAGGAACTGAAAAATCTGAAACAGCCTAAAGAACTAAAGAACATTTTGGGATTGACAACAGAGACTGCTACCTCAGTCACAAATAAGGGGACTGTAGGGAAAGAAGGAGCAAAACTGCATCTAGAGGCTCAATCAGTGGAGACTGTAGTAAATGAAAGAGCTAAGCTATATGTGGAGGCCCTAACAGACCACAGCAGAGCCCAGGGAAAGCTGAGAAGGGAAAATGACAGGCCACTGAGCCCAAGTACATTAGCTAGTGAAACTGAAGAAAGGAAAGCTGCAATGGAGGAAATCAAATTGAATGAGGGGATACACAGGGATATGCAGTGGGAGAATGAAAGGGTGAGGTCAGTCTTTGTGTATGGGCTCCAGGAAGTTGAAGGGGAAACATATGAATCAAGAAAACAAGGGGAAAAAAAAGCAATTGAAAGCATCATGAAAGCAATAGGAGAAGACGACATGACCCAGCTGGAAAATTTTCGGAGAATAGGGGGGTTTGTAAAAAAAAGAACCCGGCCAGTGAAAGTGACCTTCAAGGCAGAATCGACTCGGAACAGGATCCTGCAGGAGAAAGCACGATTAAGGGACATACAGGAAGGTGTATCTTGACCGCGACAGAACACAAGCAGAAAGGCAGAAACAGAGAGAGATGGTACAAAGGCGAAACGAGGAAAGAGAGGGGATGGAGAAGACAGACAGGAGATCCCAGACACAGGAAGATCAAATACAGCCTCCCTCACAACTTCATATAGAAGCCTCCCAACCAGGTCAAATCCAGTGCAACCAAACACTCTAAACCAAAACACCCATGCCACATCCAATGCCCCCACCCACTGCATTACAAACTCCACCCCCACAGCAACCACCCATAGTTCCTTATCAGGTCTCCCACTTCCCCAACCCCAATACACCTCCCAGACCACAATCTTAGAAAAGAAGTTGAAGGTGTGGTATACAAATGCAGATGGAATAACAAATAAGTATGAGGAGTGGCATGAAAGAATCAAGGAGACATCCCCAGACATAATAGCACTCACAGAAACAAAACTCACCAGAATAATAACAGATTCAATCTTTCCATCCGGATATCAAATCCTCAGGAAAGACAGAGGGAGGAGAGGGGGAGGAGGAGTTGCACTGCTCATTAAAAACCAGTGGGGGTTGAGAAAATGAAAGGAATGGATGGCACGGGCGAAAGGGACTACTTAGTAGGAACAATCCAGTCTGAGAGACATAAGGTGATAATTGCAGTAATGTACAACCCACCACAGAACTGCAGGAGGCCAAGAGAAGAATACGATGAGAGCAACAGAGCAATGGTCGACACACTAGCCGAGGTGGCCAGGAGAGCACACATGGGGGGAGCAAAGTTACTAATTATGGGTGATTTCAATAACAAGGAGATTGACTGGGAAAACCTGGAGCCCCATGGGGGTCCCGAAACATAGAGAGCCAAGATGATGGATGTGGTACTGGAAAACCTCATGCATCAACATGTTAGGGACACTACCAGAGAGAGAGGAGAGGATGAACCAGCAAGACTGGACCTTGTATTCACCTTGAGTAGTTCTGACATCGAGGATATCATGTATGAAAGGCCCCTGGGAGCTAGTGATCATGTGGTTCTGTGCTTCGACTACATAGTTGAGCTCCAAGTGGAGTGAGCAGCAGGAATAGGGTGGGAAAAACCAAACTACAAAAGGGGGAACTACTCAGGCTTGAGGAACTTCTTTCAAGACATTCAGTGGGAGAGGGAATTGACAGAAAATCCAGTACAAGAAATGATGGACTATGTGGCAACAAAATGCAAGGAGGCAGAGGAGAGGTTTGTTCCCAAGGGAAACAGAAATAATGGGAAGAACAGAACGAGTCCTTGGTTCACCCAAAGGTGTAGGGAGGCAAAACCTAGGTGTACTAGAGAATGGAAAAGGTACAGAAGACAGAGAACTCAGGAAAATAAAGAGATTAGCCAAAGAGCCAGAAACGAATATGCACAGATAAGAAGGGAGGCTCAGCGGCAATACGAAAATGACATAGCATCGAAAGTCAAGACTGACCCGAAGCTGTTGTACAGCCACATCAGGACTAAAACAACAGTCAAGGAGCAGGTAATCAGACTGAGGAAGGGTGATGGGGAATTCACAAGAAACGACCGGGAGGTATGTCAGGAGCTCAACACAAGATTTAAAGAAGTATTTACAGTGGAAACCAGTAGGACTCCAGGAAATCAGAGCAGAGGGGTGCACCAGCAAGTGCTGGATGAGGTACATATAACCAAGGAGGAGGTGAAGAAGCTGCTATGCGAACTTGACACCTCAAAGGCGGTGGGACCAGACAACATCTCTCCATGGGTCCTTAAAGAGGGAGCAGAGACATTGTGTGTACCATTAACAAAGATCTTCAACACATTATTTGAAACTGGGCAACTCCCCGAGGTATGGAAGATGGCAAATGTCGTCCCAATTTTTAAAAAGGGAGACAGACATGAGGCACTAAACTACAGATCTGTATCACTAACGTGTATATTATGCAAGGTCATGGAGAAGATCATCAGGAGGAGAGTGGTGGAGCACCTGGAAAGAAACAAGTGTATAATTGACAACCAGCATGGTTTCAGGGAGTGAAAATCCTGTGTCACAAACCTATTAGAGTTTTATGACAAGGTGAAAGAAGTAAGACAAGAGAGAGAGGGGTGGATCGACTGCATTTTTTTGGACTGCAAGAAGGCCTTCGACACATTTCCTCACAAGAGGTTACTGCAAAAGCTAGAGGAACAGGCACACATAACAGGAAAGGCACTGCAATGGATAAGAGAATACCTTACAGGGAGGCAACAACGAGTCATGGTACGTGACGAGGTGTCAAAGTGGGCGCCTGTGACAAGCGGGGTTCCACAGGGGTCAGTCCTAGGACCTGTGCTGTTCTTGGTATATGTGAATGACATAACGGAAGGGATAGACTCAGAAGTGTCCTTGTTTGCGGACGATGTAAAGTTAATGAGAAGAATCAAATCGGATGAGGATCAGGCAGGACTACAAAGAGACCTGGACAGGCTACAAGCCTGGTCCAGCAACTGGCTCCTTGAGTTTAACCCCGCCAAATGCAAAGTCATGAAGATTGGGGAAGGGCAAAGAAGACCGCAGACACAATATAGTTTAGATGGCCAAAGTCTGCAAACCTCACTCAAGGAAAAAGATCTGGGGGTGAGTATAACACCGAGCATATCTCCTGAGGCGCACATCAATCAGATAACTGCTGCAGCATACGGGCGCCTGGCAAACCTACGGATAGCGTTCCGATACCTTAGTAAGGAGTCGTTCAAGTCTCTGTATACCATTTACGTCAGGCCCATACTGGAGTATGCAGCACCAGTTTGGAATCCACACCTAGTCAAGCACGTCAAGAAATTAGAGAAAGTGCAAAGGTTTGCAACAAGACTAGTCCCAGAGCTACGGGGATTGTCCTACGAAGAAAGGTTGAGGGAAATCGGCCTGACGACACTGGAGGACAGGAGGGTCAGGGGAGACATGATAACGACATATAAAATACTGCGCGGAATAGACGAGGTGGACAAAGACGGGATGTTCCAGAGATGGGACACAGACACAAGAGGTCACAATTGGAAGTTGAAGACTCAGATGAATCAAAGGGATGTTAGGAAGTATTTCTTCAGTCATAGAGTAGTCAAGCCGTCGAATAGCCTAGAAAGTGAAGTAGTGGAGGCGGGAACCATACATAGTTTTAAGGCGAGGTATGATAAAGCTCATGGAGCAGGGAGAGAGAGGACCTAGTAGCAATCAGTGAAGAGGCGGGGCCAGGAGCTATGACTCGACCCCTGCAACCACAAATAGGTGAGTACAAGTTAGAATGCGCTAAGACCTAGAGAACGAAAAGGAAACCATATACGGTGCTATGTTCACCAGTGTGTCTTATGATTAACGTTGTATTTAGGTAGCATTTATGTGTAATACATAATCAAACACGCAATCAATGAGATTAAAATCTCACGGTGCTCACAGGTGCTTCACTGAACTATGGTATTTAATAAAATAGTCCTTTCAAAACCATAGGGAAACCTGTTACTTATTGCCCCAAGAATAAGGTCACAAATGATAGCAAAACTGTCACAAGATCTCCACATCCGTGTCACAAATCGCGAGAACACTATCATCCGTTTCCATAAGAATCGTGTCACAAATCATGGCAAAACTGACGTCTGTTATTGCAAGAGTAGTGTCACAAATGAGACAAAAAACTATCAGAACCCACCCTGAGGAGGTAGCAGCACACTTGGTATCCAGCAGAGAAGTAACTAAACTACTGCCTGGCTGGAGAGAACACCCAACCATAAGTCACCTGTGACGCCCTCTGCACCTGCAGATATACTACCGTTATTTTTCACAGATAATCTATGATATGTAGTGAAACGTCACTGATAACTGAGTACCACTACTGCCATATTATCCATATTTTCCTTGAATAACTTGTTAATGCAGTAGTTGGTATTATGGCTACATACATAGTATTCAATAAACATTTCTCATGTAATCCTTCACTGATGCTATATTTTGTTAATGTAAATATATCCTCAAGAATGTTAACTACGGAGAAAGCTTTGCAAAATTGCTCACGGATGCGGTTATCACCGATATATTTTCGTTATCTGATAGCATCCTCGGTGATAAATGGGACAGCATTCACTTGCCGTGGAATTAAAATATATCAACAGGAAATGAATGCTAAAAATTCCTATGCCGATAATGACTTTACTCTTATTATTATTATTAATAATATATATATATATATATATATATATATATATATATATATATATATATATATATATATATATATATAAATATATATATATATATATATATATATATATATATATATATATATATATATATATATATATACATATATTTATATATATATATATATATATATATATATATATATATATATATATATATATATATATACATATATTTATATATATATATATATATATATATATATATATATATATAAATATATATATATATATATATATATATATATATATATATATATATATATATATATATATATATATATATATATATATATATATATATATATATATATATATATATATATATATATATATATATATATATATATATATATATATATATATATATATATATATATATATATATATATATATATATATATATATATATATATATATATATATATATATATATATATATATATATATATATATATATATATATATATATATATATATATATATATATATATATATATATATATATATATATATAATCTCAGGCAGAAGGAGACTCGAACCTACGAATCTTTGAACAAGGCACGCAGGGGATGAAATGAAAAGCTGAAAGCCACCTACCTGAAAGCTGGTTGCCTTGGACCATAACGTCTAGCGCCAGCAAGGCGCCAAGGTACTGACCAGTGTGGTACTGTGGTAGAGCACTGCGTACCTGCGTACTGCGTACCGTATGTCCTCGGATCAAAGTGTTTTTACCTTGATCCGAGGACATACGATGGTGTGGGTGCCTCTGAGCTAATTTCATTCTTCTCCCCGTTTGGTTTACTAGCCTCCACGAGCAGTATATATATTATTGAATCACGAAAGAGTGATATTTAATCAATAATATAAAATACTGCTCGTGGAGGCTAGTACACCAAACGGGGAGTAGAATGAAATTAGCTCAGAAGCACCCACACCGCCGTATGTCCTCGGATCAAGGTAAAACACCTAGCTCTGCTTGGTACTTGATTCTTGTAAGATTGCGTGGTCCTGTGGGTTAGAGTGTCTTGTGATTTTTGCTCACCATGAGGAGGGCAAAAACGACATGAGTTTGAATCCTCGGCTAGTCGCAGTGTTGTTATTGATTAAATACCACTCGTTCGTGGTTGCAACAATATATATATACTGCTCGTGGAGGCTAGTTCACCACACGGGGAGTAGAATGAAATTAGCTCAGAGGCACCCACACCACCGTATGTTCTGCTGAGTGCTTGATATATATATATATACATATATATATATATATATATATATATATATATATATATATATATATATATATATATATATATATATATATATATATCAGTATATATATATATATATATATATATATATATATATATATATATATATATATATATATATATATATATATATATATACATATATATTTATATATATATTAAACGATCTTGGCTTAAATAGCCAAGTATGCAGTAATTTCGCCAAAATCATTTTGAACCTAACGAAAAAAATATATTTCACTGTGTTTGTTTAGTATTAAATTATTGTAAACAAATCTAAAATATATTTAGTTGGGTTAGGCTAAAATAAATTGCGCTTATTATAATAAGGTTAGGTAAGTTTTCTAAGATTCTTTTGGTGCAAAATTAAAAATTTTTACATTAACATTAATGAAAAAAATATATCTTTAAACGTATAAGAGAACATTTTTCGAAAGGACTTAATTTTAAATGAGTTCTTGCTAATTGACCAGTTTTACATATTCGGCTCGAATATATATATATATATATATATATATATATATATATATATATATATATATATATATATATATATATATATATATATATATATATATATTATTTAGTATCCTAAGAGATAGATGTTTTTAATGAGCTTCGCAAGCAAAAATATTTTAACACATTTCCCCAAAAAATAAATGACGATATAGAAGATAAGTCCACACTTTACAAAAGAAAAAAAATAATAGGTACAAACAAAGGTTAATCGTCAATAAAGTTCAGCAAATGAAAGAAACCACATCCGAATTCCTTTAACATAAGTCACTTATTGTTATCTTGGTTACCATATCGATGTCTTATCTTCACGTAGATTGCAGTAACAGCCACCAGCTCAACAATAGAAACAAACAGGATAACCGCGGGGAACTGCTTTGTGTTAATGCCACAGTGATAGCCAAACTTAGTGATTACCCAGAACTGTTATTGGTGTCTTTTCGTAACATGATATCATTTTCGAATTTAATCTGTGAAAAATTGTTAATCTCTTTTAATGTGAAAAGCCTGAATAGTTTATAATTATTATCGATATTATTACTATTTTTATTATTATTCTTGTTCACAAATATTATGTAGCTGGAATATTATCGTCCAAGACCATTGATAATAGTCCAGAAATCCTGATAGTGGGACAGTATAATATATATGTGAAGAAGAGCGCAAGAACAGCGTTACTATTTAAGCCAATATATATATATATATATATATATATATATATATATATATATATATATATATATATATATATATATATATATATATATATATATATATATATATATATATATATATATATATATATATATATACAAGGAATTCGCAAGAGCAGGCGACATATACACAAACACTGATCTCTCGCAGAAGAAGACTCGAACCTACGAACCTTGGAACAAGGTACGCAGTGCTATACCATTGTCACCACACTGGACCATAATTTGGCGCCTAGCACAATGCTAGACGTTGATCCAAGGCAGCCAGCTTTTAGGGAGAAGGCTTACAGCTTTTCTTCAGTGTTTGTGTATATTTCGCCTGCTCTTGCGAATTCCTTGCATTGTTAAAAGTAAGGCTGATGCATGTAGGGGATGAGATGAAAAGCTATAAGCCTTCTCCCTGAAAACTGGCTGCCTTGGATCAACGTCTAGCATTGTGCTAGGCGCTAAGGTATTGGTCCAGTGTGATGAGAATGGTATAGCACTGCGTACCTTGTTCCAAGGTTCGTAGGTTCGAGTCTCCTTCTGCCAGAGATGTGTGTATATATATATATATATATATATATATATATATATATATATATATATATATATATATATTATTTATTTGCTTCTTATGCCCTTCTGTTTGAAGAGACTTGCATATTATCGTCTACTATTGCATCATTGTTTAACAAATACAAAATTTTCCCAACCATACATAAGGTAGTGAGGATGATAACAACAAAGGGGCTTAGTGTCAACTCATCACATTTTGTTTGGGGGAAAAAGTGTTTGATTCTTTATCGACACGTTGTACCTGACAGGTGTGTTTGCCTGTGATGACAAAGATATAAAAAGATAAATATCTGAGAAAAAGAAAGAGTAAGAGAATCCGACAATTAATTTGAAGGGTTAACACTGTGGCAGCCTGAATGAGTGTTGCTCTCCAGGAGCTTATTCTCACCACCAGAGTTTACGTTAGGTGCTAATTTAGGGTTCCGATGTTAGCAGAGTAACACAAACAGGCTGGCCAGGGCATAAGCAGGCTCTTCCTGGCTTAGGGAGGCTGGTCAGAGTTCAGTTAGACTGGCCAGGGCACAATCAGGCTGGTCTTATACATCTAGGCTGGTCAAATACAAACAGGCTGGCTAGGACTAATGTTCCATATTCACATGAAAAACATTTTTTAACTTTTGCATAAATGTCAAATGCATTAAAACATGGTAACTGGAGTGTTGTGGCCATTAATTAATTTAATTCAAAACTCACACTGAGACAGAAACAACGGATGAGGATACCTGCATATTTCGACCCTATTTGGGACCCTTTCCAGCAGGTGTACATTCACCTATTTCATAAATACACTAGAACATCAACATTCATGTGAACCTATAGCATAAATGACATTAGCACTCTTACTTAAGGCGTCAGCCTTAAATGCAAGCATAAATTAATACATGTAAGATAAACAACAGGCTGTTTTAATAACAATATCTTAAATTACAAAATTTCTAGTATCTTCTGTACAGTTGTTTAGCGTTCACGCACATTTCATTTACACGTTAAGAGACCGAACCAAGCTCAAGTCTTCAACATGTGCTAGACTGGGGTTCCCCGGTGCCGTCCTTACTAAAACAGCTGAGCCACTCTGGTGCCACGGACTTTTTATAGAAAATTGGATGCATCAGCAGTGTGCTGCTACCTTATTTATTGATAGTTGCATAATGAGAGCAACAGCCAGCTATATTTCCCTGTCTTGTATCACATTGACTGGACTGCACACACACACAGACACACACAGACACACACAGACACATACAGAAACACACAGACACACACACAGACACACACACACAAACACACACACAAACACACACACAAACACACACACATACACACACACACACACACACACACACACACACACACACACACACACACACACACACACACACACAGTGGAGGCAGGAACCATACATAGCTTTAAGATGAGGTAGGAGGAGCTGAGTCTCGACTCCTGCAACCACAATTAGGTGAGTACACATACACACACACACACACACACACACTATTACCATTTTGTCCCAGGCACATGTCGATTAGACACTAGGTTTGTAGTATATGCGTGCGTTCGTGTGTGTGTGTGTGTGTGTGTGTGTGTGTGTGTGTGTGTGTGTGTGTGTGCAGAACAAGCCACATTGGGATGGAAATCTTTAGCTCTAGATCCTTCGCACTCTTGTGCGTCATGAGGAACTATGTAATGTTGCAAGACAGCAACAAATAGGAGGGGAAATTCTCTGAGGCAAAGCAGAAGGTAGCAGTGGTAAGCCATGACACAGAGTGAGAGCCGCCGCTAACCCCAGTATCTACCATCCTCCAATGGCCCCTCACACCCGTCCGGGGTAAAGGGAGGTGGGTACTTCAGAGGTTTATAGAAAACAAATTACAGAATATTAAGTAAACGCAGTAATCAGTCCAAAACCGCATCTAATCGATATAAACTAATCTATTATCATATGGAATCATTTTACCTAAACCCAAACTCAAGCTGTATGTAACATAGCATTATTATATGAATCATATTAACTAGTTGTCAACCTGTATAATCATACATCAGAAAATGTTACAGGAAGTGTCAGCAGGAAAGATCTCTACATAGTTACCTAGTACCAACATATTTACCTATCCTGCTTCATGACAAATGCATTGTTTCATAACACTACGACCTGCCCAAGCGATAAGTCACTCTACACGACTTCCGTTGACTATCTTAGAAACTCGCATATACAATATTTTGTAAGTTGTAGTCACATAAACTTGTGACTGCTGACTACTGCGTTTCCTTAATATTCCGTAACTTGCTTTCTGTAAACCTCTGAGGTACTCACCTCCCCTTACTCCAGAAGGGTCTCAGGGGATGTGGGGGGAAAGGGTGTAGGTGTATGGGTCTGTGGTGGTCCTCACCCTGAGACATGGGTTACCACTAATATTTTCTCACTTGCCTCATAGAATTTTCCCTCCTAACTGCTGATGTCTTGCAACATTACATAGCTTCTGACGACGCACGAGAATGCGAAAGATCTTGAGCTAAAGATTTCCATCCCCTTTATATATATATATATATATATATATATATATATATATATATATATATATACATATATATATATATATATATATATATATATATATATATATATATATATATATATATATATATATATATATATATATATATATATATATATAGGGGATGGAAATCTTTAGCTCAAGATCTTTCTCATTCTCATGCCTCGTCAGAAGCTATGTATATATATATATATATATATATATATATATATATATATATATATATATATATATATATAGAGAGAGAGAGAGAGAGAGAGAGAGAGAGAGAGAGAGAGAGAGAGAGAGAGAGAGAGAGAGAGAGAGAGAGAGAGAGAGAGAGAGAGAGAGAGAGGATGGTTTCAATCTATTTCATTCTCCTGTATGTTCTGACCTCACAAGCAATTTTTATATCAATGTATCATGCAGAAACAAGCAAGTATATATAGAAAAAAGATTCGTAATCAGCTGCTGACTGCTATTATTATATATAGTGTTAAAGTTTCTCAAGTTTAGCTGGAAGATTTTTTTTTACATAAATTGAACAGGTTAAAAGCTGTTATCCTACGTCAGCTCATTTCAAAGCCCCATTCATATTTGATACATACTACCATCCCCCAGGACACGACTCACACCAGTCGGCCAACACCCAGGAACCCACTTGCTGCTAGGTGAACAGGGACAGCAGATGTAAGGAAACGTACCCAATATTTCGACCCATACCGGGAGTCGATCCACGGACACTCAGTGTGAGCTGAGTGCGCTACCAACCGAGCTACGGGACACCTTCTGTAGTGCACTGAGGATATCTTCAGATATACCTTGAAGTCTAACTGAATTTCTTTCATCTCTGCGGGAAACACCAACCATGGTATGTTGGGAGAGATTATTGAGTATGTAGTGACAGCTCAGTGGGAATGTAGTGACAGCTTAGTGGGAAAGTAGTGACAGCTCAATGGGTATTTAGTGAGATATCAACTGGTATGTAGTGGCAGGTCAATGGGTATGAAGCGAGAGGTAAACGATTCTGGATGTAATGAGAGATCGGTGGTTTGGGTGAATGATAGATCACAGGTTCTGGATGTAACGAGAGATGAATGGTTCTAGTCGTAGTGAAAGATAATCGAATCTGTATGAAGAGAGACGTCGCGATGAAAACTCACCCTGTTTAATGAGGCATTTCATTCACTTTTTAGTTCTCTGACTCATCCGCTTCTCGAGTTTACCTTTTCCATCTGCCTCTCCTGGCTACCTTTTTCCGCATCATCCGCCTTCCACTGGTTGCCTCTTCCGCCTAACTAAATGTTTGCTATGGTTTTAGCATCTGCTTCACACCAGCAGATGTACCGGTGTTGATTTTCGAACTATAACTGTTATATGAAGTATCGAACATATATTCGAACAACTAGCAAAGAGCTCTTGAGCCAGGGAAATAGGCCTACTCCACTCTTTCCACAGATCCAACCTGATCATTTCCTTCCCCCCACAATTCCTCTCATTTCCCGAGAGCTGCATGATTCTTATGGGTTTAGCGCTCCCCGAAGATTATATACATTTAATGTATAGATCTTGTAATTTGTTTTCTTAATACCAACCAGATAAACATTTTGATAAACACGTAAACGATGTGTAATGTAATCCTGTATTGACAACATTTCGCCCACGCAGTAGGTGATTTCTTTACATCGAGAAATATATATATTAAATTCCCCAGTAAAATTTAATTTGCAAAAATATATTCGAGATATTCGAAATGTCTAAGATATTAAGATTCCCAAGTAAGATGTGCAACAAGAATGAATTTTTGTCAGATTGGTTTCTTGTACAATATAGTGTCCACAATTTAAATAGGGAAAATATGTTTCGCCATATTACATTGCATTTCATAAAGCGCTTAACCTGTCTGAGTCATTCAAGGATGTAGCAGTTGAGGTTTGACCTGCCGTTCGCTAATCACGGTCCAGGTCCTGTTGTTGGTGACTCTTATCTAAGCGCGAAGAGTATTTTTTCCCGTGAGTGAGCCCTGCGGTATTTTATGCGTGGGCATTGTTGTTCCCGGGGTGTAAGCACGGGGAACAGCTGCCTCAAGCCTACGTAATAAGGTTGCCTCACACTTACATAATAATGTTGCCTCACACCAACGTAATAAGGTTGCCTCACACCTACGTAATAAGGTTGCCTCTAGTCTACGTAATAAGCTTGCCTCACACCTACGTAATAAGGTTGCCTCTAGTCTACGTAATAAGCTTGCCTCACACCTACGTAATAAGGTTGCCTCATACCTACCTAATAAGGTTGCCTCACACTTACATAATAAGGTTGCCTCACACCTACGTAATAAGGTTGCCTCACACCTACTTAATAAGGTTTCCTCACACATACGTAATAAGGGCGCCTCACACCTACGTAATAAGGTTGCCTCACACCTACGTAATAAGGTTGCCTCACACCTACATAATAAGGTTGCCTCACACCTACGTAATAAGATTGCCTCACACCTACGTAATAAGATTGCCTCACACCTACGTAATAAGGTTGCCTCATACCTACGTAATAAGGTTGCCTCACACCTACGTAATAAGGTTGCCTCACACCTCCGTAATAAGGTTGCCTCACACCTACGTAATAAGGTTGCCTCACACCTCCGTAATAAGGTTGCCTCACACCTACGTAATAAGGTTGCCTCACACCTACGGAATAAGGTTGCCTCACACCTACATAATAAGGTTGCCTCACACCTACATAATAAGGTTGCCTCACACCTCCGTAATAAGGTTGCCTCACACCTCCGTAATAAGGTTGCCTCACACCTACGTAATAAGGTTGCCTCACACCTACGGAATAAGGTTGCCTCACACCTACGTAATAAGGTTGCCTCACACCTACATAATAAGGTTGCCTCACACCTACGTAATAAGGTTGCCTCACACCTCCGTAATAAGGTTGCCTCACACCTACGTAATAAGGTTGCCTCACACCTACGGAATAAGGTTGCCTCACACCTACATAATAAGGTTGCCTCACACCTCCGTAATAAGGTTGCGTCATACCTACGTAATAGGGTTAGTTCCACTGTTCTCCGGTGCAATTTTCCTTTTTTCCCCCATAGATAAAATTCTTTGTCTCCTCAGATGTCTCAACACATACGTATAAGTACCATAAAAGGCTTTAATTTTCTTCTAAGGTCAGTTTATTAAAACTTACTGTCAACAGGATCTATAATTTATTAAATAGGTGTACACAGTATCAAGGAATAGACTGTCATAAGTTAAACATGATAAAGTAAGTTAATATAAAGATAGAAAGAACATGTCAAGATGAATATCTTACTGCAGGTGGAGACAGGCAGGTACTAGATATAATCGTACACTGATTGATCGAAGGTCAACTAGTTAAAACAAAAACTTAAACAAAAGAGAGAGGCAACTGTTTTAACGTAAATAATGCAACTGATGATATATTAAGTTCAGGATTGAACTGTCTGATGTACAGGCTCTTTGAAATTCATAAATCTTAAATCTAACCTAGTTTGTGTTTTTGCCATAATTTTAAAATCATTAGCACATATAATAATGTGATCTCACACTGTGACTCAAGATAGTTTCAGGGATAACTCAAGAATAACTAAATAGGTATTGATTGATACGAAGACATTTATATACAAATTATGGAAAATAGGCGTAATAAAAAATAACAGGTCACATCGTGGTGAGGGACTACGAGGTAATCACATTTCGTCAGAGGAAGGGAAAGAAAGGGTGCCCAAGTTTCCTTGGGCACCCTTGGAATGTATATACGTATATATCGACAATAATAAAAATCACAATACAGAGCTTGGGACAATTCACAATTGAGTTAAATGAAGGGTTTAAAAAAAGATTTAGAATACAATACGAGATTAATAAAAAGAAAGATTATTTCATTCTTGAGGTTATTTTAGTACATTTATTTACTTAAAGAGGTGACAAGACCGACACTTATCATTTACAACTGAGAGATAACGAGATGAACACTTTCATCATTTACATCTTACAAATGTCAAGATGTACAATGTCATCATTTACATCTGATAGATTGATTCTCTGTACGTGCTGGTTACAATCACGCTGTGACACCTTTCATTTAATTATTAAATATTCATCGGGAAATTGCTATACCCAGGAGAGTTATACAACTCCTGGGAAATATAGGCTGACCAGGCTTGTTCAGGAAGAAATTGAATGGTAACTTTTGTTCTTAAAATAAGGAGTATCCAGACACTGCCCTTGAAGGCAACACTAGTTGCCTTCAGCAACTAGTGTTGGTTCACTGGCAAAGTGTGTGTCAGCTAAGCTTCAGGTCACATTTTAACTCCTCAGGTCATGACAATACACTTTTTCAATTTAATAAGTCATATTTTCGTTTTATCACAATCAGTGTATATCTCAGCGTATATGCACTTATGTCATATCGTGGTGCAGATGTAGAAGTGTCAGGGTGTCACCTCGCGTCTTTGAGTGATCACTTATTAATGAATACCTGCCTATAATTACTGTACTAACCAATGTAATACTGCATGTCAGGGTTTCTCACAGAAAATTTTGAGGAAGTATCCTAAATTTTATTTTAATAGATTATAAAACAATATGGAAATTAATTCCCAAACTTACTCCTGCTAATTCTTTTGGGGTCTAGTTCCTAGGCCTTTTGTGTATCTATATGCTCTTGCGATACTATTCATAGAATGGCTATGGGATGCTCAATAAACTAGCCGCTTCAGCAGCAACATATTTTATACAAAAATATATATCACTTAAGATTAATGATGCATTCAAAATTATCTTCATTATCCACACATACATATTCCCATATCTAAATTACAAATACATTCAATGTTATAAAAAGTCTTAAACCTTATAACAGATTTGCACTATGAACAGTCAAAATTTAAAACTTTTTGAAAATGCTGAATGAATAATGAGATATTATTCAGAGTGAAAATAAAAGTAGTGTCATGTACTCTTTAACCTCTTTCGTAGGAGGATTGAACTAGTCTAAAGGCCTTCCATATAACCAGTTTTGTACACTATTATGGGTATGTACACTGTAATCTCTCACTCATTTGTTCAGCAGCATCCCAGGATGATCTTAGCTGCAAGTACTGTATGTCGGAATATTCTACGTGATCAGAACAGATATTCTCTTGCACTATATGATAACCAGGACTCTAGCTTTCCTTGAATGTAAAATGAGCCTTTGTCACTCCTGTACTGTATCAGTTTATATGAGGAGGAGGAGGAAACTGGTATATGTGTCGTGGCATTCCATGATGGTCAGGAAAATTGGGGTTAAACTTTCCAAGGGATGGAGGAGGAAACTGATGTATGTACTGCATTCCATGATGGTTAGGAAAATTGTGGTTAAAATTTTCAGGGGGAGGAGGAGGAGGAGGAGGAGGAGGAGGAAATTGATGATTGTATTGCAATGCACGATGGTTAGGAAAACTGTGGTTGAAATTTTCAGGAGGAGGAGGAGGAAGAGGAGGAGGGGGAAATTGATGTATGTATTGCATTCCATGATGGTCAGAAAAACTGTGGTTGAAATTTTCAGGAGGAGGAGGAGGAGGAAACTGATGCATGTGCTGTAGTATTCCATGATGGCCAGACTTGTTGTGGTTAAATTTTCCAAGAGGTGGAGGAGGAAACTGATGTATGAGCTCTGGTGTTTCAGGACTGCTAGGAAAATTATGGTTTAATTTTGCAAGGTGGTGTTGGCCCTTACGTGTGTTACACTGAATTCTCTGGTTCATGTTGCCTCCCACCTGAAGATGGCCCAGTTGACTTTTATTCTTACCATTTTCTTCCTTTTTCTGCAACATTTGGTTACACTCTAAAAATGCAAGAATGTGCCATGGTATAAATTGCAAGTTTGATATTTGCCTCACATTTTCTTCTCCCGCTCCAGAATATTTCCCGTGCAAGAGACTCTGGCCAGAGAGCAACCCATTAGGAAGCTGTAGTAGAAACTGTGAAATGTGCTGAATGTAACTCACAAAAGCCCTGCGGGGAAGATCAGGTGCAGAACCAAGATGGTGCTTAGGCACAGCTGGAGGTACCATGGTGAAGTAATAGTGCATGAGGAACTCAGCACTTCTGGAGAGACGGGGATGAGCAATGCATAGACGCCTCCCCAGGCGTGAATGTTCACGAAAGAATATCCTGGAACAGATGGAACTAGTGAAGGGCGATGGACATGGATTTGCCATGTTCTGAAAACGATGACAAACGTGTGGAAGGGTTTTATTTGTTGCTTCGGAGTGATTCCTGAAAGAGATCTCACACATCTCCAAGATTTTCCTCTGACCAAATGGAGTGACCTCAATCATGAACTCCAAAGTGTGACCATGTTTGTTATACCCTATGTTGTTGTAGCGTAAGCAGTCGGTTAATTCCAAGTGACCAAAAGAAGCCTTCAGCCAAGGTCCTTCCTTGGTGTTTGGGTCGTACTTGGTCAGAACTGAAGAGTAATCTGTATTAGTGAGAAGTAGCCGTGTTGCAGTGTGCGTCGGAGCTGACATTAGCTCCACCAGGAAACAATGCTTCCAGTGTTTCAGGAGAAGATCGACAGGCAGTGAAAACGAAACATTCCCATACCAGTCGTGCTCCTCCTCATCTTCAGAGCGTTGAGTTCCAAACCAAAGGACTTGCAAGTTCTTACATGGATGGTTGGGATGTAAATGATTCATATTAATGATACTGCGACTTGTGATGGGTTTTGGTATCATTTGCTGGTCGACGCAGATGTCGAGAGCTTCGTATAAGTGGACGGTGCGGACGATCTGATCAAAGGGGCGGTAAGAGCTGGGGCCAGGAGCGATATTTCTGCCATTACCCGGAAGCCAGAACATGGTGGGCTTCGGACCCTTCGTAGTGTAGAGGAGTTGATCCATCACCTTGCTTTCCTGCAAGACAATAATCAAGTGAGTCTTCTCACACAATTAACTCTTATTAATATAAAACTGTGGACAATGATCATTAACTTATTATTAAGGCCTTTGGATATATTATATAATCAATATTATTTAATGCTGAAAACTACTGTAATAAAATGCTTATATTAATTTCTAGCATAATTAATATTCATTGTCAGTATCTCAGAATACATGATGTAAAAAAAAATAGCATTTTTGGTTCTAGAGGTGATTATTCTCCTTAACATTTGTTTACCATCTATCAAAAGCCCATGTCGATAGACACTTGTCCTGTTGTTGCTGCTGTTGTTGTTGCGCTCGCGCGTGTGTGTATGTGTGTGTGTGTACTCACCTAGCTGTGGTTGCAGGGATTGAGTCATAGCTCCTGGCCAAGCCTCTTCACTGGCCGCTACTAGGTCACTCTCCCTGCACCATGAGCTTTATCATACCTCTGCTTAAAGCTATGAATGGATCCTGCCTCCACTACATCGCTTCCCAAACTATTGCACTTCCTGACTACTCTGTGACTGAAGAAATACTTCCTAACATCCCTGTGATTCATCTAAGGCTTCAACTTCCAACTGTGTCCCCTTGTTGCTGTGTCCCATCTCTGGAACATTCTGTCTCTGTCCACCCTGTCAGTTCCTCTCAGTATTTTAAATGTCGTTATCATATCCCCCCCCCTATCTCTCCTGTTCTCCAGTGTCGTCAGGTCGATTTCCCTTAACCTCTCCTCGTAGGACATACCTCTTAGCTCTGGGACTAGTCTTGTTGCGAACCTTTGCACTTTCTCTAGTTTCTTTACATGCCTTGGCTAGGTGTGCGTTCCAAACTGGTGCCGCATACTCCAATATGGGCCTAACGTACACGGTGTACAGGGTCCTGAACAATTCCTTGTGTGTGTGTGTGTGTGTGTGTGTGTGTGTGTGTGTGTGTGTGTGTGTGTGTGTGTGTGTGTGTGTGTGTGTGTGTGTGTGTGTGTGTGTGTGTGTGTGTGTGTGTGTGTGTAATATTTGGCTGTCCGAGCTTACAGGGGTAAGCTTTACCTCTGGTTCTGCCTTTTTATTTTCAAGTAACATGAAAAGATTACCATATCTCTCTTTTTTTAATCCTTGTATGACGTCAGTTTCTTCTACATTACTGTGTACGACGTTAAACTTCTTCACCACTCTTATGCTGCTCATTTGGTGTGAGGTTTGTATCCAAACATAGGAGATCAATTCTTCTTGTTGTTTCCTCAGCGATCATTACCCTTATCTCTTCTCCCTCGGGAACCAGAGACGGGTCATCGCAAGATTGAAACCCGTGCCAGGACGAGCATTATACATACATACCCTTGTCTCGGGCACCAGACTTGATATACTCCGGACTGGATGAGGTTCGCCGGTACTGTCGCGGCCCTTGTCTTGTCTAGTTGTTGACCCGGCGGTCACCTTCAACTCTCTCAAGCTTTACACTGTGCTGGACGAGGAGAGGGTTCAACACTGAGGCTACACATTAAAAAACGTAGGTTGCATACAAATGATTCTTATTCTTAAGCTTGTTAGCTTCTCATAATCTTCTGAATTTTAATTGTATATATGTGCTTCATGTAGCTGATTTTGGGTTATAATTGTTCACAGATTTTTTTTCTTCACTAATTCCCATAATTCCCAATAATTCCCATTCGTCTGGAAATTATTTAATGGGGTTAAGCTTCATTAACTACATGCTCTTCTATTTTATAAATCTGTCCAAGTCTTCCTGCAAACTTTTTCATGCCATATATCTTCCTTATTTGATTACACTCTACAAGAAGAAATTGTAGGAATTTGATCTTACTGACCAGTGGGAAAACATTCGACTGAGAACCTAAGGACTGGGGTACATTCTTAGGCAAAGAGAGACGCAGGAGCACATCTGATATCTACTGTGCGCCTCTACACCTAACAGTAAATATAAACCCGAGTATTACCGAATTTTTGATAGGCTCATCCAGGAGAAGACTAAATTATCCCATTGGAAAAAGATGATGCACTGACTTTCTTAGGTTAACGCCATTAATTTTAGTTTTTCCCAGTTCCTATTCTTTATTATTTTAAATTAGGTTAAGTTAGGTTACATAAGGTTACGTTAGGTTTGGTAAGGTTAGGTTAGGTTTGGTAATGATAGGTTAGGTTAAGGAAGGTTAGGTTTAGTAAGATTAGGTTAGATTAGATTGGGTTAGGTTATGGTTGGCAAGGTTAAGTTAGGTTAGGTTAAGTTAGGTTTGGTAAGGATAGGTTATATTTGGTATGGTCAGGTTAGGTTTGGCAAGGATTGGTTAGGTTTGGTATGGTCAGGTTAGGTTAGGTTTGGTATGGTCAGGTTAGGTTAGGTTTGGTATGGTCAGGTTAGGTTAGGTTTGGTATGGTCAGGTTAGGTTAAGTTTGGTATGGTCAGGTTAGGTTAAGTTTGGTATGCATTTTCACGAACAATTTAGCAATCATTAAAATACTGCAGAAATATGCGGTGTAAATTTTCCCCGAAAGGACAATGTCTGCCAGATGAATACGCCTTAATCCCTATTTTTGGGATTAAAGTATTCTTGACGCGTAGTGACAACAGGACATGAAAAATTAATGATTCACAAGCAGTCGATAGGCTTCAGTAATAAACTGCATTTGTCTTCACACAAAATGTGCCAAGTTCTTCTTACGTGAACCTGTCCTTGATGGTCCAATAAGCCACCCAGTTAACCAATGTCTGGCAACAAGGTAGCCGAGAAAAAACTGGCAGTGTTCACATACTAAACGTTTTTGTCCTCTGCTGAGTGAGAAAGGGCGAGAAAGTGAGCCTATCACTGTACTGACCTTCAAGTGCCAAAAGGAAATGTACACTTTCGTGAGCATATATCCGGGGTGAAGACATGTGTACACTTGAAAAATGGTATGTTGATACCGACAAGATGTGGAAAAAAGAAATGTATGTACAGATCAGGACTTTTACTAGAGGAAACGTTTTGCCACAAGAGGCTTCTTTTTCGTTTCGCCACTCGTGGCGAAACGTGTCCTCTAAAAAATGTTCTAGACTGTGCATGTCTTTTTCCACATGTGTATATAGGTGTATCTGGCTGCAACTGTGACTTACTCCTTGGCTGAAGCAACAGTTTACTAAGTAACATTGGCAGGTGCATAATTACTAGTTATAACCTGATTACTGTACTTCTCCGTTGCGCGTGTGAATGGTATAAAATTAATGAGAGAGAGAGAGAGAGAGAGAGAGAGAGAGAGAGAGAGAGAGAGAGAGAGAGAGAGAGAGAGAGAGAGAGAGAGAGAGAGAGAGAGAGAGATCCCACTCACGTGAGTGTTGTGGCGTGGTTATATCAGTGACGGTTGCCACTGTTAGTCGAACTATTAAGATTGCCAAAGTGAGTCACACCACACACGCAATTGTTACTGAGTGTAGAGCGTCCATCCTTGGGGTAGGCAGACCTTATCTACCTCTGGCAACTATTTAACCTTTATAAAAGGCCCTACCTTAGGCCCCCTACCTTGCTCCTGCAAGGGTGTATATATAAACACACGCACACACGTATTTTTGTATGTATGTATGTATGTATGTATGTATGTATGTATGTATGTATGTATGTATGTATGTATGTATGTATGTATGTATGTATGTATGTATGCATGTATAAATATATATATATATATATATATATATATATATATATATATATATATATATATATATATATATATATATATACATATGTCGTGCCGAATATGTAAAACTGGTCAATTAGCATGAACTCATTTAAAATTAAGTCCTTTCTAAAAATTTCTCTTATACGTTTAATGATATATTTTTTTCATTAACGTTAATGTAAAAATTTTTAATTTTGCTCTAAAAGAATCTTAGAAAACTTACCTAACCTTATTATAACAAGAACAATTTATTTTAGCCTAACCCAACTAAATATATTTTAGATTTGTTTACAATAATTTAATACTAAACAAACACAGTGAAATATATTTTTTTCGTTAGGTTCAGAATGATTTTGGCGAAATTATTGCATACACAAATTTTCGCTTGTCCTATATGGCAAGATGATCGTTGCTATTTAAGCCAAGATCGCAAGTTCTGCCTATTCGGCACGACATATATATATATATATATATATATATATATATATATATATATATATATATATATATATATATATATATATATTATGCAATCAACTCTAGGTAAATATAATGTACCTAGATGTGAGACAGGATGCAAAAACTCAGATTGTGCAAACATTGTGTGAGCTTATGCTTACACACAAGATATATTAGTCGTTGCATAACTATGGGTATACTGCCATGGTATGTTAGTAGTTACTTAACTATGGATAAACTGCCCTGGTATGCTAGTGGTTGCTGAACAACGGGTATACTGCCATGGTATGTTAGTGGTTACTTAACTATGGATAAACTGCCCTGGTATGCTAGTGGTTGCTGAACAACGGGTATACTGCCATGGTATGTTAGTGGTTACTTAACTATGGATAAACTGCCTTGGTATGCTAGTGGTTGCTGAACAACGAGTATACTGCCCTGGTATGCTAGTGGTTGCTTAGTCACAGTGACCCTCGGCGGGAAGCATTTCCTGCCTGTTGACATATACACAACCTCCACCACTTGATAGTAAGAAGTTATTTCTGTCAGATTTGTGTTACTCTCCCCCTGTGATCAACTCACTGCTCGACGGTTTGTTAATATTAAACGTGTGATCAAAGATGATATCTGTTGATATCTTACGAAACTGATTACGAACTAGATATTACAGTGTATGTCAGGGATTAAAAAAAGTGAGAGCACTAAGTCCCTCCACCAATACAAACACTGACTTAAACATTATTCTTAATGAACCTATAGTAAATATTTTCACAATAGTTAAGCAATACGTTTTAGATGTTTGCCACCACATTATGCAACACGACTGTGTGCAACATACACACACACATACAACAAGCCAAGTGTCTATCGAGATTTGCCTGGGACAAAATGGTAACTAACACACATACACGCCTCATTCCCTGCCAGATGTACGAACCAGCGGAATTCCCGAGGCTCCCACTTACAAGGACGACTCACCACTGTACTTGATGTTGATTCACACATCGATCCGTGCGACAATGCTGCCGATGCCGTGATGACTGATGACCGTAATGCAAGGTGACAGGTCCTGTAATATCAATCACCAACCACTGCTGTGATTCACTCAATCAGCGAGAAAAATCACTAACTAGTCCTCAGTACTTGTTTTATAAATGTTAATATCACACTTATATAGCACTATATGCTTTTACAATGTTTTAACCTCTGTGTTTTGATTTACACCCGCACAGAGCGCCTTGTTCCTCTAGACTGAGGGACTACACTGTACGAACACCAGTGTTATACTGGACTGAGCATGTAACGTACGTACAGGATTGTGATAGTGAACCGAACGTTTTCTGTACGTGTACGACAGTGGGAGTAGGTCCAACGCGTTGTGTACCGCTGAACGAACACGAATGAGAGTGATCTCATCTGTTCAGCTGAGCGAAGACGAGTGAGAGTGAAGGATAGCTGATTGTATACATCCGCATCCGAGCCTGGAGAGCAGTGCACACGTATCAGGCCCAGGACCACCACCTGATAACGTCTTAAGATAAGCAGTAAAAAGATGAAGGACCAGTCGAGTTTATTTAATTGTAATACACATGCTTGTTGCCTTCATACCTGCGGAACACTCGCATATATGTAACTAGCTCTTGGTGTGGACGGGGTTTACGTTTAGCTTTGTGAGCACTGTCATACTTGTTCTTAAAACTGTGTGCGGAATTTGACTATATTACTACTTCGTCGAGGTCATTCCACTTTCTGACTGCTTCTCTCTGCTCTCTGCTTCTCTCATAGCTCATGCTTCTTGTTTTACCTAAAACCTTTTATCCTGATCACCATTCTGGCTCCTTTCTTTTGACTCATAGTACTGTCTTTTCTTTTACCCTTCTCTGCTCCTCGACTTTGCTAGCTCAGTTGCTTGCGCAGCACTTTGTCAGCATCCATGTTGTGTATGAAGATGCAGTTCACCCATCCCACTTTTCTTATGTTTTGTTTGCGTTACTCTATAACAGATGTTCAGTGCGTTTGAGAGACAAAATGTGACATTTGTAAATCCGTGTGGATTGTTATTAATGAAACTACATCTCTTTTAAAGCGTAATTTCTGAGAGGCGAGAATGGGATGCACAAGGAGGGGTTTTCTGAAGGCAGAGATTCTCCTTGTTCTCTCATCACCCCGTTTCTTCTTTCTGTGATTTTCGTTGTTTTATGAGCTTCCTCAATTCTTTTCCTCTCTATTTCCGTTTTGCATTGTTCCAGATAGACATGCCTGCACCTTGTTTCATTAATGTTTCCTTTATGTCGCAAAATATTATCTCGTAATGATTACGACAAAAGGATCACTTTCATTACGTGACATATGTTCCAAGATTACAAGTCAAACATCAGGAAATATGTCGTTTGTTTTGTTTTCATTCTCTCCTGTTGTGTTTTCAAGGAGTCCATTTTTCTCTTGTTGTCCTATCCTGATATCTTTTTTCTTTTTTACCTTTAGAAACGTTCCCATTCTTTTTCTATCCAAATTGTTTGTTGATTCTTTGAGGTCTCTCTTAGTTTCTATACTTTCTAAGCTCCAACGAGACCAGACACATGAATGTATGTGAGACGATAAGGACATCAGAGTAGGTCTGTTGTGGCATGCTAAGCAGGCAGATGCTTACCACACCCGGCTATTCCCACTCAGGTATTAGTTTCATATATTATTAGACGAAATTGCTGACCTGGAGAGTGTACGAAGAAGTCTCACGGCATACATAAGTACGATAAGGCACCTAAATTACTGGGAGTGGTTGAACTCCCTTGATTTGTATTCCTTGGAGCGCAGGCGAGAGAGATACATGATAATAAACACTTGGAAAATTCTAGAGGGATTAGTACGAGACTTGCACACGAAACTCACTCCCTATCAAAGCAAAAGACTCGGCAGGAGATGCAGCATTCCCCCGATGAAAAGCAGGGGCGCCACGAATACAATGTGAGACAACACAATAAGTGTCAGAGGCTCAAGACTGTTCAACTGTCTCCCAGGATACGTAAGGAAGTTTACCAATACACCCCTGTCTGTCTTCAAAAAGTCACTGGACAGTCACCTAAAGTCAGTACCTAACCAGCCGGGCTGTGGCTCGTACGTCAGTTTGCGTGCGGCCAGCAGTAACAGCCTGGTTGATCAGACCATGATCCACCACGTGGCCTGGTCTCAGACCGGGCCGCGGGGGCGTTGACCCCCGAAACCCTCTCTAGGTATGCTTTAGGTATACCCAAAGTATTCCCTTCACTGGCATTACATGAAGTTTTTTTACTGATCAATAACTCTGCTGGCAAGCCAGTGCTTTCTTATACCTTTTCTAAATCCAATTTTACCGAACTTGAAAACATTGTTATGATTTCTGTCTTGGCTGGATAGTTTCAGCACATTATTTAAATCCTTATTTTGGTTCATTATTTTCATGCATACGTTAGTAATATTCCCCACATTTTCCTCTTTTCAAGAGAAAGTAATAAGAGGAGATTTAGGATTTTAGACTTCTCTCTATGTTTCCCGAACGAATTCATATCCAATATTTCATTTTCTTCAGCCACATCCTCACAGCAGAGTGTGGTTTCAAGCATGTTCAAAGATTTGAAAATCAGGGAGTATATATGACGAATCCACTGCCGTGTCTAGGACATAAATCCACGCCTGTCTAACACCTCATAAATGTGTAGGCGATGGAATAATCCTTGAGGCTCATATGACCGAGTGTTTCTGAGTTTTAAGCAAACATGCAGCGGATATCACCAGCACTTCAGAGTTATGAGGAGATCGTGTCTGAGGAGCCACTCTTCAAACTCACTAGCGTGGCAAGGATAGTTATGGTGTGAGCCATCACACTCTTAAAACGAATGGTACAGCTACCGATATGCATTCCACTAGCTGTATGCGCATGAGCCATCTTCACTGGTGTTTCATCATGTGTGTTCAGCAACCTGCGTTTGTTCGTGATTCATCTCAAACCGTACAAAACGTGTTCATCGTACCAAAGAACACGTTTTCTATAGTTTGAACACTACCATTATCAGCCAATAAATGTGTGCGAGAGAAGTTGCCAATTACGTTTTCGCCAACGCCAGCAACCTACGTAGCAACATTCATAGTGCACTAGCTGGTAATAAACTCCGCTTAGTAACGAACTTTACCACAACCATTAAGGACTTGGTCAAAACAAAGGCCAGCCATAGCAGTGGAGACAGGAACAGTGTGTAGAATCCTGTGTGGGAAGGGGTAGAGGACTACATACAATGAAGTATACATAGACGAGGTTACTAGAAGCCTGGATCAATAAATTAATTAACATAAATATGCATGTGGGATTTATCCTAGCACGCAGACACATCTAAAGAAACAGAATGAAGAAAATCTATTTATAAAAGAGAGTGACCACCGAAGGCAGGGTTGCATTGACGTCGCCGTGATAACAATGTTGCGCACTTCACATGCCTTTACTCCACAATCTGTCTGTATTTACATACCTCATACTTGTGCAATCTCATTAAGATTTTCCTATCCGCGTTAATATTAAAGTTACTCTCACGCCGAGGGATTCATTGGGTGGGAATAACAGGGAACCCCGAGTCGGATCAGCTAAAAAATGATGAACAAAAGTATGTTTATGACATTTCTTCGAGACTGATGATGAACTGAACACATCGATTAATGGTTGAGGGATTGACTACCTTAAACTCCTCATCTTCCACTGTTCTTCTCTGTATTGGCCTGGAGAAGCCACTATGTGGCGAAACGTTTCCAGAGTAACTATTGCTTCCTCACATCGTTCTAGTTCTCAACTTCTAGAATGATTGTGAGACTCCCACACTGCCTCCCATGCTCCTCACCACAGTCTAGTTCTGACAAGCTCTGTTGGTGCTCCTCCCACGCTCCCTAACGTAAGTACACAAACGCTCACCCACGTGTTTGCACAAGCCAATCCTCACCTAAATATATATTTGAGTTTATTTGCCTTAGCATTTTCACGTCAATTCTCTTTGGTATCTACACGTGCTGGTACACTGACGCGCGTGCCTCTTGCTTCTCTTATTTACATACCCGTGAACTAGTAATCATTTACAGGTGCGCGCACACACTTGGACAACGAGTAATTACATGTACGCACAGGGATATAAATACCGAGAGGTGTACGTCTGCCGCATGTAAATGCTGAGAGCTTACTTTAATCCTTATCTTGGGAATTATTCTTGACTTACGGTGAAAAGGTGTAGCAGATAGGATTTAAACCCAATTAACCATCCAACCTATTCACACAAAGTTCTATTGCATAATTCTCCTTATCGACAGCCTCGTAGATCAGTGGTAATGTGCTGGACCTGTTACCACCAGGGTCACAGCTCACTTCCCCGTCCAGTCTTCTATTTATACACACACACATTAGCGTCCACTGTTGTTGTCCATGTGCCAGTTGCATAATAAATCTCTGCATTTAAAACTTGTTCACTGTTCACCGTTGTTCACCGTTCAACAGTTTCTAGGCATTAAGTCACAAAATTATAGTATACACAATTACATAGAACTAATTTCAGCTGTGAATTACTTGTCAGTATTTAATTTATACCGAAAGCTAAAAGTTCCTCTCATATATGATTGAATTATCAAGTTTCCTGTTGTAAAAAAAAAAAAAAATATTAAATTTTCATCTATTGGCAGTGAATTTTTTCTGTACATTTACTAGATCTTAAATTCTAACAGTGCAATTCTAACAGTGCAAAATTCTAACAGCGAAATTCTAACTGCACAAAATGAATTTATAATGTAGGCTGTACTGTAACTACCTTGAAGAATATTAGTGGCACAGTATCTCTGATTTTAAAGGCTCTTTATACCCAGATTGTCAATTTCCTTGTAGTTGTGATAGTATCAATATTGTTCCTTGAATGCGTGATAAGATATTCGTTAATAACCTTCGAAACAAGGAATGCTAAGTAACGTCACTGAAGCACATACATTGGTAGCTTTAAAAATAGATTAAACAATTACATGAGTGGAAGTGGACCATGTTAAGCCGGACCTTGTATCTACATAATGATGATATCCAGTTGTTGCATATGTGACTAGATTTTCAACTCGGCGGTATTATATACCTTTGATATTATGAAGGGAAAATAGGACTACTTTTAATATCAGGCTTTTATGTCGGCAAAATTTCCGACAATACGTTAGGTAAAAGGGCACAGTTGCAACTAATGTTAAACCATTAGGGATAGTCTTTGACTAAGCTCCTGGACAACGAAACGTTGCCACAATGAAATGTCACATTAGATGCATCTATGTCCTTTTTTCCTTACATGATAAATCGGGCTGTGATTCTTATGCCAGTCTGTGTAGCGAGCACCAATACTTTGACTGTCCATATCGTCAACAAGAATTTCTGGCCACTAGGGCCAGGAATTCTTGTAGTTCATCTGTAAGCTACATGTAGGTTACCGGTAGATGGTTATGGAGGTCACCGTCCCCATGGTCCGGACATCGACCAGGCCTCCTAGTTGCTGGTCTGTTTGACCAGGCTGTTACCCGAACCATGAACAGGTAAATCACACTGAACGGTGAACAGTGTTATCGTATGGAAACATAAACACATATGCAGTTTAATGTGATCCTTTATTGACAACGTTTCGCCCACACAGTGGGCTTTTTTCAAGTCACAAACAGATCTACCTGGGGTGGAAGGTACGGGAGTATTTATAGTCAGGTTCAGAATGTTGAGGTCAGGTGGAGAATGCTGCATCTGATGATCTACCGGGTGGGGTTATAGAGTCTTGGGTAACTTGGCAGGGGTATTGGACAAGTTGTGAGTAGACCTTCTGCGGTGTTCTATGTTCTTATGTGGGATAGCGATGAAGAAGTTTCTTGGCAAGTGGTTCAGCTATGTTATAGAAGCCATTGTTCTGGTTGAAATTGTTGGTTATAGAGATAAGCGATGATTCCAGGATTCTTCGGTATTGAGTGTTGTCTTCTGTGGCGATAAGTCTTGAGTTTCTGTAGTTAATTAAATGGTTGTGTGAATTGCGATGTTGTACACAGGCATTCCTTGTATCGTCAGTCCTGCTTGCGTATTGGTGTTCTGAAATACGTGTTTGGAGGTCTCTTGATGTTTCGCCCACGTATAATTTGTTGCAGTCATTGCAGTCATTGTGTCGGTATTTTATACCATTTATTTTCAGTGTTATAGTATACAATCCATCTCTATGCAGGCGCAACAAACGGTGATCATCTACTCGGCTGCCCGGTCTCAGATCAAGCCTCATAAATTGAAAAGGAACAATTACCTATACCGTTAGTTTCTTGATGTTGCATACATAAGCCAGACAGAGAATTTCACCTATAACCTTATCGCAGACACGGCCTGAAAACATCCTTCCCATGTTCTGATAGAGAGCTCGGCTATTAAAAGAGCTGCCAGAAGCCCTCACCCAAGGCTAAACTCCTCCCTACCTACCACCATCACAACCCCTCCACCTTCCTTTACTCTCTCTCAATTACCTATCTGGCAATTCTTCAGACTGATGTAGCTCATTCTTTATTTGATCAATGATTTTTTTAATTAGAGATTAATCCCTTTTTGACATTCAGCCATGACTATCAATGGTCTGGCTCAAATGTAAGGCAAATCCCATAATGCTGAGCTCTGTTACGCGTCAGGAAGACTTGAAATCCGCGAACGGCAACTGGGCAGCGAGAAACCCCTTCGGCTGGCTTCCCCTGACAAGCTCAGTTGACTGTGGCAAGGTGTTCGGCTGTGGCGTTCCATTGCACTTGTGGTGCTCTGAGTATTCTCGTGCTCGCTCACACCACTGACTATAATCAATCGGGTCTAACACCCAATATTTCTGTCGGTGTTAGAAACAGAGCAAAATATTTTATTACATTCACGAACCAGAACTAAAATGATTTTACTAAATTAGAGCTAGCCGATGATAATTAATTACAAGGACTGTTTGGATTCTTAAGATAAGATCACAGGACTGCAAATAATATCACCTTCAGCTCAAAGCAGTACTTGGCGACAGTGAAATATGGGATGCAAAGTAATGTAGAAGGAAGACCCTCAAGTTGGTTACCAGAACAGTCTAGCCACCCGACCCACGTGTGCTGCTCCACAACAAAGTCATTGACCTACTACTACTACTACTACTACTACTACTGCCTCGCGTACTCTACAGTTATTCTAAGTAAGCTCAAAAAAAACAGATAGGATATGGTGTCCTTGAGAAATATTTTACTGCTTAGTTTTCCCAGATAATGTAGAAGATAATGTAAGTTTCAGAATGTCAAAGCAATAAAGTATTTTAATTAAGTACTAGTGAGGGTTATAATAGCGGATAAATAGTGCAGCTAAAATCTTTATCTTTTCCTCGCTTCAGAAAATAACACACAACTTAAACTGTATATTAAGTATTGTCGTTGAACTTTATATGACCAATATGTGTATGCTCAGTGTTGATACAGAGTTGGATCTTGCATGTAATAATTATTAAAACTACCAATACTATTGCTACTACTACTACTACTACTACTACTTCTACAACTACTAATACTGCTGCCACCACCACTACTACTACTACCACCACCATACTACTAGTACTACTACTGTATTGCTACTAGTACTACTACTACCTACTTCAACTAGTATTACTAGTACCTCTACTAATTATATTAAAAAATACAACAGCAATAATAATAATAATAATAATAATAATAATAATAATAATAATAATAATAATAATAATAATAATAATAATAATAATAATAACAGATTATTAACCTCAGAGGGTTAACCAAGGACAGCCCCAAAAAAGCCCAGCAGTGGTAATACGTTCTTGCCAAAGTCGTAATCAATCACATATGTTAGCTATGAAGGATGGCTCTTAAAATTTTTCTCACTGACATTCTTGACAACAAGACAATCTGGACTGAACGACCTCAGCTGTTGATGATGTAAGCAAGGCGAAAACTGCATTTGTGGTTTAATTAGGGGAAATTAAGGACTTAGAAGGCACACTACTGTGACTGGAACAACACACAAATAACCCGTACATTAGAGACCGAAACATATGACGACGTTTCGGTCCGACTTTGATAATTAACCCTTAAACTGTCCAAACGTAGATCTACGTTTTTTCAACATTTGAAAGTATGTAGAAAAAGTATATCTTTTTTTTCACATTTGAAAACGTGTAAAAAAACTTTGATCTACTTTTTTTTTTGTTATATTTGGAAATATATAAAAAAAAAAAACGTAGATCTACTTTTGGAGCACTACGCATGTGAACGTAGATCTGCTTGGTAAGTTTAAGGGTTAATTAGTCTGTCTGACTAGTTAATGGTCCATGTAGGACCGAAAAGTCGTCATAAGTTTCAGTCCCCTATATGTGATTTATTTATCTGAAGAAAATTGCAACTAAGAGTTTACATGCAGGGAATGAATGCTGGGTTTCCGAACTTGAAGTATTCTACACTTCTAGGTAAATTCTTACCTAGTAAGCAGAATTAATGTTGACGATTAACTAACATACCTTTATCTGCTTCAAAGTGTAATTAATAGGGTCACATGAATTAAGTTTGTATAAAACTTCTCTGTGACTTCTGTGCTCTTAACATTGAGTGTGTTCAGAAGTTTATCGTCTCTTCGGTAGCTATTTTAGGGCTCTATGCCACCTGTACAAGATCAATGAAGAATACTTAAATTTTAATATATATATATATATATATATATATATATATATATATATATATATATATATATATATATATATATATATATATATATATATATATATATATATATATATATAACCGCGACTTTTCAGTATTTCCTAATTCTTTTTTTTTTTTTTTTTTTTTTTTTGCATTTCTGTTTTATTTAAAATGTTCTGCAGTCCTCTAAAGAAAAAAATATTTTTCAGATAAAAAAATTTGATGAAACGTTTTATAAAACTGGCAACTTGATATGAACAAAGCCAAAATTCAATAAAAAAAAATATTTCCAATTTAGATGCTCCGACAGTTAAGTGTCAGAATCCGACCAGAAGAGGTATTCTCTAGTTATTTTAAGTAACTCTTCAACGTAGCTGAAGGGCCTCGGCTCAGAGTCCCAGGAGTCGTTTTTTTATATTAACAAATATGTTGTTCTCATATTACATTCTTAAAAAAAATCACAAAAGAAAATTCTGAGTTGCATATAGTTCACCTTAGATTAACTTTCACTAGAAAAATAAATCATTGTAGGCTTTTAAAAAATGCCAAGCGAATTTTGCGAAACAAGAAAAATTTATATATATATATATTTCCACTCATCCTGATTCTCGTCAGATGATGATTTTGCTGTTAATTTGGCTCTCATGGAACGTGGAAAATTTTTGCACGATTTTTAATTAATAAATTCATGTGCATACTGGTTATTTATCTATATTTGCTTGTATTGGTCAGAAGTGCAAGGTGAGTAATTTTTTTTTGCACTTATTTATTTGAAGAATTCAATAAGTTTTTTATTTGCATTTACATCTCTGCCACTGTTCCGTCTAAGCTGCGCTGATGCGCAACACGCAGTCAAATACTTCGCACTAATTACCGAGTGATGTCACCTTCAATCGAATCATTGACTTGAGGTTAATAGTCACGTGCGGTCATACCTGTCCTGAACTGTCTGGGTATTAGCGTGGAGTGTTACCGAGCACCATGGCTTGTTGTGTTTTAGAATCTTAGGTTAAAGTGTTGAAGAAGGAGGTTCTACTTCTTCAGGAGGAAAATAGGAGACTGAAGCTTTGCCTAGATGGGTTTGGGAGTGACTGTGAGATAGTTGGTGCTGGTAAGGAGGAAATAGTTACCACCAGTGAGAGTGGCAGCCGCTTTAAGTGGCAAGTGGTTCACAGTTCAGGAAGAAGGAAGATAAGGAGGGTTAATAAAGAAGATGTGAAGGTAGGAAATCGATTCTCTGTTCTCCAAGACAAGTGTACTTCAGTGGTTAGTGAGGTTAATGGTACCTCTGACTCCCCTGCTAATCAAGGTAAGAATATTCTGATTGTGGGAGACTCTCAGGTAATATATATGGACCGTGCTTTTTGTAAGAGAGATAGAAAAGTCAGACAAAGAGTGTTCCTCCCAGGAGCTGGTGTTGGTGATATATTGAGCAGGTTGGATAATATTATGTCAGGTAGTGGGAATAAGCCCATTATCTGTCTTAGTGCTGTTGGAAATGACATTGGGAAGGGCAGGAGACAGGAGTTACTGGATTAGAACAGGTCAGCCATAGAAGTAGTCAGGTCTAAGGGAGGGATTCCTATCATATGTAGCATCTTGCCTAGAAGGGGAGTGGGCAATGAATGGATGTCTAGGGCAGTAGGTATAAAATGCTGGCTAGACAGGTACTACAAGGAGCTTGCAATCCCATTCATTGATAACTGGGACAAGTTCTATGGCAAACATCATATGTATGCACGGGATGGGGTTCACTTCTCTGGGGCTGGAGTGGTTGCATTAGCCAATTCGATTGAGGGGGTAATTGATGACTTGTCTAGGACTTTAAACTAATAGATTATAGAGGTATGGGTGTTTGTGGGAAACAATCAGGCTGCAGTATTTGTTGGAAACAGTAGATATTAGCAGGATACCTCAGGGATATGTTTAAAAGACAATATTCAAAATAAAGTTCCTAATAATGGCAAAGCAATTGATCAACAAACAAAGTGAGATAGTAGAGGGCAACGAGTGACTAGCTCCCTTAAGGTTTACTATACAAATAGTAGGAGTCTAAGAAATAAGATAGATGAGCTAAGATTACTCGCAAGTGCAGGTAATATAGGTATTATTGCTATAACTGAGACCTGGTTCAACCTGAAGGATAGAGAAATGCCTTCAGAACGCAGCATAAAGGGTTATAAACTATTCCACACTGATAGAGTCGACAGGAAGGGTGGTGGAGTGGCGATATATGTCAGAGATAATTTAAATAATACACAGATAATCCGCAGACAGAGTTAAACTATGAGGACGTTTCGGTCCTACATGGACCATTAACTAGTCAAACACAGAACCGACAGGAGAACTTCTGTTTTATTGACCCAGATATAGTCGTTAGACCTTAAATCTAACAGAGTAATTGCCTAAACTTTAAATTAGACACTCCACTAACGCATTTCTAGCCTCCACGTAAAACCAAAGTTTGTTTACATAGAGTCTGGTGAGCCTGGAGTGCCTGCTCGAGGTTATATCATACAGCAATGGTGCGCTTTGTTTTGCTTCTCCCTCTTTACTTCTCAGTATTTGCCATCGGTCGCCAGAATCATATAACAATGGTACCTTACTGTCTTCTCCATGGAATGGTGTTCGGTCACCATGGCCAGGGTTTTATATATAAAACACGATTTTTTTTTACACAGTTGAATTTACTGGCCTAGCTCATTTAGAGGCCCAGCGCATCTAAGGAATTCTACCAGCGCATGGGATGCGACCCACTACTGTAGGCTGACACCAAGATATCTACCTATTGCTAGGTGTACAGGGACAGCAAGTGTAAAGAAACGTGCCTAACGTTTCCACCTGTGTCGGGAGTAGAACTACGAAACCTCAGGTCGCTCACTCTTCAATTATTGATCTTACTCAATAACAATAATGTTAGATTATGGAACCTTTAATAGGCACTTAATATTCCTAGGTAGTAGGCATCTATGAAATAAAGCCATCATAAGGGTTGAAGAAGCTCTCTTTAGTTTACCATGATTTTTTAAGGAGTGGAACGGTAAGCCAGCGGAAGGCCTCGGTCAGATGACTAAAGGCTCCAACTGTGGGTTATCATATGACTAAGACAGGCGTCAGGTAATACTTGCCCTGTTTCCTGACATAATACCTACCGAAGAGGATCTCTTGGATTATTAATCAGTAACCAAGAATAACCATAGAAAGCCAATCAGTGTGGCTTATTTCCATTAACATCTTTTAGTTCTCATCCCCTAGGATGAGAACTAAAACTAACTAAGAACTAAGGTGCTACCAATTATTCACAAAGACAAACAGTGAATAACTGATGATTTTATAATGGCGGCTGTTGACGTAACTCTTATGCCACAACAGGTCACTTGTTACATATTGTCGGTAATTCTACCAACTTTATTACAAGTCACTTGTTGTTGCTTCCGGGGGTCTCCTCCCCAGCGGCCCGGTCCCAGATAGGCTTCCTGGATGCTTTCCTTATTAATGAGGCTGTTGGTATCCGCCGCCCGCAGCTCAACGTATGCACCATGACCTGTCTAATCAGTAACTGATATGATGACTATCGAGTTCTATCTCGACGAATGCCGGGGTCTGTTGGTGGTTATCATTTATGAGGAGAGGAGAGGATACTGAAGAGTTGTAGTCCTTTTAAAGGGAGGAGAGATATATGAAAATGACTTAAATATTTTCTATATGCTCTACAATATATTTCATAATTCGCAGAGAGGTATTTATTTCTTAGTGTATATACAGTGAGATTGCTTTCTTTCATATTTTAGGGATTAAGAATACGTGTTTTTTCCATACAGTTGAGTTACAACTTCAGTGACAGATGCACTCGATATGTCCTAAACCTAATAAACTAATTATTGTCTTGATTTACGAAAGATGACTTAAATTACAGAACAGATCAGGGGAAAGAAGGTGGCCGAGCTGTTGGGGTATTTGCAAGAATAATGAAGGTTGTTAAATATTAAATAAAAGAATATGAGAGTACAACAGCAGCACCAAACTTTCGTGAAATAGGAATGATCTCTAAATGTTGCAGCGAGGAGGAAGTGGTAGGGAGGGAAGATGCGTCTCAGATGAAAGTGTAATGTAAATAATATGCTGGGAATAAAGAATTCGAAGACTGTTAGTGTAAAAGTTATAATTCAGGCAGACGAATTGGCTAGTCAGATTGTTTTATCTGAAAGATATATTTTTTCCTTAGAGGACTGTAAAAAATAAATAAAATAGAAATAAAAAATGAATTAGGAAATATTGAGTTAAATGAACCCTTAAAAACTTTGTGCTGGAGTATGCTCACTGTTGCTACAGTGTTCTCGTCTGCCAGCGCATCTTCTAGTTACAGGTAGCAATGGGTGCTAAGAAACAGCTGTCAGAATACTCCGGTGGCTCGGTAGTAACGCTTTCACCTCACATATCGAGTGCTCGTTCGATCCCCGGCACGGGTGATAATGTTGGGCTTGTTTCCTTACACATTCTGTCCCTGTTCACCTAGCAGTAAGTAGGTACCTGGGTGTTAGTCAGCTGGTGTGGGTGGGCATCCTGGAGGACAAGATTGAAGGACCCCAATGGAAATAAGATAGACCTCGTTAACGCAGTGACTTTCTTTGGTTATCTTAGGTGGCTAACCCTCCCCCGGGTTAAAAATCCAAATAAATCTTATCTTCCCTGTTTGCAGTGAGCCAACTAAACAAATACAATCACAAATGTCCAAACTTTATTTTCTATGTTCACTACCAATAATGAAATAATTTCGCATTACAACATCTGACGGAGCATATTCGGATAGAGAATCGTGGCAAACCTACGTTAATGTGCTGCTGATGAAAGGCTTTTGATCCAAGTAACTGGATTTATACTCCTCCTCCTCTGATCAAAGCTGATCCCGACTATATGACCCGTAAAATATTAGCGCTTCCTTATTATTATAGTACATATATTGCCACGTCAAGTAAGTTAGGTTAGGTAAGGTTCGTCAAAAAACAGGGGTTTAGGACGTACTAGTACGTCTTACGACCCAGGGTTTTTGACGTACTAGTACACCTAAATTCTAGCACCCTCAAATCTAGCTCGTACCTACATAGGCTTCGTAGGCCTATGTACATAGGCTCGTAGGCCTACATATGAAAGAATGGGTCTATGTGGTCAGTGTGCACAGTATAAAAAAGTCCTGCAGCAAACAGTGCATAATAAGAAAAAAAAACTTTGACCGTTTTTTTGGATTAAAACAGCGACTTTGCACTGAATTTTCGTATGGTATTTATTGGTGTATTCTAGTTTCCTTGGTCTCATTTTATAGAATGGAAGACATATTACAGAAATTGAGATAATTTTGACTAGTTTTACAATGAAAAGTACCTTGAAATTGAGCTCAAAGTAGCAGAAATGTTTGATTTTTACCAAAGTTCAAAAGTAAACAAATCATGCCAAGCGTTCAATACATATCAACTGGTGAGTCTAATATTCTTTCACAAATGCGCTGATATTATTTATACCATTTCTACACTAATGCAGTAGTCTGCATAACAGTAAATCTTATTTTTTTTGTAAGAATAAAAATTCAAAGTGGAAAGCCAAAGAAATATAAGAGGGGCCTGGGGATGTGACTAACAAACAGATAACTTGTTATTTTAGTTCCAGGAATGCCTTTCTTGTTTATTCTGGACCCTATTCGAAAATTGGCATCTTTTGAAATTTGTGTGAAATTGGCAAAGTTGCTAAATTCAGACCACTTTGTTGGATAGTTAAAATCGGTAAATGGGTGGTTTCTTGTACTCATTCGATAGAAAGAATGGAGTTCTAGCGAAATAGTTATGATTTTTGTCGACTAGTACAATGGAATTGGCCGAAAATAGGGCTCAAAGTGGGCAAAATCGCTGATGCGTAAACATCGTCGAGACCGCTAACTTCGCGAGAGCATAATTCCGTAAGTTTTCCATCAAATTTCATACTTTTGGTGTCACTATGATCGGGAAAAGATTCTCTAACTTTTCATAAGAATTTTTTTTTTTTTTTTTTTAAATTTGGCCGCCCCTGAGAACAAGTCTCTGAGAGGACCTGTCGACCCCCAAAGGGTTAATATTGGTATAATTACCGACAATATGTTAAGTAAAATGACAGAAGTGCAACTATCATGACATTTTATTGTCAAATCCAACCATATCCATTTGCCCGATCTATTTTTATGCTACCCAAGCCATAGCTTTAGTAACCTTTTTCTCATGTACCAGCTGACTTTTCCACTACATGTATAACTACTACTACTACTACTACTACTACCTCTACTTGTACTACACCTCACGCAAAGCCTATATATATCCTCTGTGCTCATGTATTGTTTGTAACGGCTTGACAAAGCTCCTGGAGAGCGAAACGTTCCTACAATAAAATGTCACATTAGTTGCATTTATGTCCTTTTAACACAACAGGACAAGTGTTTCCTGAAGCGGGTCATAGACGGATGATGACCCGCCATTGGAGCTTTTGCTCATCTGACCGAGGCCTTCCGCTGGCTTACAGGTCCACCCCTTAAAAAATTATGGTCATATTTATTTTATTAAAGATTCGCTGGTATTCTCCCGGCCCGGGCCTTTTCCAAGTGGTGGCCCGGCCTTGGTTCCCTGTCTAGGGAGTGTCTGAGACCTAAGTCTCCCATGGGAGGAGGTGCAGGTACCCCCTCATCTTTGGGACCAACTGTCCCCAGGCCTAGCTTCTTGTATGGAGAAGCTAGACCTCTCTGCCCCGCCATCCCCGCCCCAAGGGGACTGATGGGAATGACAGGCTTGTGAGCTGCAAGCTCTGGCTCAGGCACCTACCCTGCCCTAGAAGGGCTAGGCATGGTGTCAGTGTATGGTCATAGTTATAACCATTTAACTAATAATTTTTAGTAAGTAATTAAGTTTATTTATGGACATATACACATACATACAATTATCATATCTAGTGTAAATTATGTAGGATAACTCAAAAAAGTCAGAGTGACCTATTTCCAATGGGGTTCTATATTAGTCATCCTATATGGGGAAATGTTTAGTAAATGAAAGTTAAGCGAAACGACTAGGACGAAATAAAGATAGGAATGACCAACACAATGTTTATAATATATTCCCCTGAGAGATATTAAGTTGATACTAAACATATAAAGAAAATGCAGAAGGAGGATAACTATACTGTTGAAACATGCATGCATGTTCATGTGTATGAATGAGAAAGATACTATATACATTAATTAATATACACACTGAGCAATGTTTATTTTTACGTGCATATACACTGTTTATGCGTATATTCACTGAGAAGTGTAACTTAAGGTGTGTATAAACCGAGAAGTGTGTGTATATTTCAGTGTATATACAATTGCATCCCCCCGTGTTGACACGTCGAGGAGTGTGTATTTCAGTGTATACACACCGAATGCTTCTCTCATTGCATATTCACTAAGAGGGTTGCACATAATCTCCTGAGGTTTGAATATATATATATAAATATATATATATATATATATATATATATATATATATATATATATATATATATATATATATATATATATATATATATATATATATATATATATATGAGCGTACATACATATGTAGCGTGGCCTAAGTGTAAGTATAAGTAGCAAGATATACCTGTTATCCCACATGTTTACGAGACAAAAAAAAACATTAGTTCTATCATCATGTAAAACAATTACAGGTTTCTTTTTCACACTTACTTGGCAGGACGATAGTACCTCCCTGAGCGGTTGACGTCTATCAACCTACTACCTAGGTAGTAGGTATCGCGAAGGTGGAGGGAATATTTGAGGAATTTTTAAATGTTGATGAAGATAGGGAAGCTGTGATTTCGTGTATAGGGCAAGGAGGAATAGCATCTTTTAGGAGTGAGGAAGAGCCAGTTGTGAGTGTGGGGGAAGTTCGTGAGGCAGTAGGTAAAATGAAAGGGGGTAAGGCAGCCGGGATTGATGGAATAAAGATAGAAATGTTAAAAGCATGAGTGGTTGGTGCAATTATTTAATAAATGTATGGAAGAGGGTAAGGTACCTAGGGATTGGCAGAGAGCATGCATAGTTCCTTTGTATAAAGGAAAAGGGGATAAAAGAGAGTGCAAAAATTATAGGGTAATAAGTCTGTTGAGTATAACTGGTAAAGTGTATGGTAGAGTTATTATTGAAAGAATTAAGAATAAGACAGAGAGTAGGATAGCAGACGAACACGGAGGCTTCAGGAAAGGTAGGGGGTGTGTGGACCAGGTGTTTACAGTGAAACATATAGGTGAACAGTGTTTAGATAATGGTAAAGAGGTTTTTGTGGCATTTATGGATTATGAAAAGGCATATGACAGGGTGGATAGGGGGGCAATGCGGCAGATGTTGCAGGTGTATGGTGTAGGAGGTAGGTTACTGAAAGCAGTGAAGAGTTTTTACGAGGATAGTGAGGCTCAAGTTAGAGTATGTAGGAGAGAGAGGGAGATTATTTCCCAGTAAAAGTAGGCCTTAGACAAGGATGTGTGATGTCACGGTGGTTGTTCAATATATTTATAGATGGGGTTGTAAGAAAAGTGAATGCTAGAGTCTGGGCAAGAGGCGTGGAGTTAAAAGATAAAGAATCAAACACAAAGTGGGAGTTGTCACGGTTGCTCTTTGCTGATGACACGGTGCTTTTGGGAGATTCTGAAGAGAAGTTGCAGAGGTTGGTGGATGAATTTGGTAGGGTATGTAAAAGAAGAAAACTAAAAGTGAATATAGGAAAGAGTAAGGTTATGAGGATAACAAAAAGATTAGGTGAAGAAAGACTGGATATCAGATTGGAGGGAGAGAGTATGGAGGAGGTGAATGTATTCAGATAATTAGGAGTGGACGTGTCAGCAGATGGGTCTGCGAAGGATGAGGTGAATCACATAATTGATGAGGGGAAAAGGGTGAGTGGTGCACTTAGGAGTCTGTGGAGACAAAGAACTTTGTCCGTGGAAGAAAAAAAGGGGACTGTATGAGAGTATAGTTGTACCAACACTCTTGTATGGGTGTGAAGCATGGGTGATGATTGTTGCAACGAGGAGAAGGCTGGAGGCAGTGGAGATGTCATGTCTGAGGGCAATGTGTGGTGTGAATATAATGCAGAGAACTCGTAGATCGGAAATTAGGAGAAGGTGTGGGATTACCAAAACTATTATCCAGAGGGCTGAGGAGGGGTTGTTGAGGTGGTTCGGACATGTAGAGAGAATGGAACAAAACAGAATGACTTCGAGAGTGTATAAATCTGTAGTGGAGGGAAGGCGGGGTAGGGGTCGGCCTATGAAGGGTTGGAGGGAGGGGGTAAAGGAGGTTTTGTGTGCGAGGGGCTTGGACTTCCAGCAAGCGTGCATGAGCGTATTTGATAGGAGTGAATGGAGACAAATGGTTTTTAATACTTGACGTGGTGTTGGAGTGTGAGCAAAGTAACATTTATGAAGGGATTCAGGGAAACCGGCAGGCCGGACTTGAGTCCTGGAGATGGGAAGTACAGTGTCTACACTCTGAAGGAGGGGTGTTAATGTTGCAGTTTTATAACTGTAGTGTAAAGCACCCCTCTGGTAAGACAGTGATGGAGTGAATGATGATGAAAGTTTTTCTTTTTCGGGCCACCCTGCCTTGGTGGGAATCGGCCGATGTGTTAATATATATATATATATATATATATATATATATATATATATATATATATATATATATATATATATATATATATATATATATATATATATATATATATATATATATATATATCGATAGATAGATACATAGATAGACTGATAGATAGATAGATGCACTGAAAGGAGAGAAACAGAAGATAAAATACTGAAGGAAAAATTAAAAGGAAGAAAAGTAGCTAATGTAAGTGGGGATGGAGCTAACATGGATGGTGGAGAGCAGAGGTAAAACACACGGTAAGAGAAGAAGAGACAGGGGAGGAGGGGGGAGGAAAGAGAAAAATCTAGTAGGAAAATTGTTAAATACATAGAAGAGAGAATTAGGTCAACACCAGAACAGTCATGTGGCCCCTCAATAGATCTGTAATGGAAATATTTTCCTGGGTAAGATAAAAGCAACAAAAGCAACAAAGAATATAAGCGAGAGAGACAGGAGAAAATGTATTTTAGGAAACGAAAACAAAGAAGACAAACAGGAAGAAGGCTGTAAGGATGGCAGCCATTGCAGATATGTCGGCCAGAAAGACATTTGATGCACAACAGGGATATATATTTAGGTTTAGTCCCCACTATGTAACTATCATATAGCGAACGGTAGCAGCACACTACTGATGTATTCAACCTTGCTAAATATTAAAAAAATGCATATCAAACTTTTAGTTTGAGGATGATTAGGTTATGTGTTATTGTCGAACTGGATGAAGCTCTACACAGAAAAGTAGCGATAATATACTCTTGTTGTGTCACGTGTGTCTTTCCAGGAAAGCATTAACGAGTGATAACGATGGGATATGCAGTTACAAGAAGCTATAAAAATCTGCACGACTTATGATAAGAATATTTATATAAGTTATATGTTTATATCTTCATCTTTATGTTAGAGTGTTACTGTGATGTTATATTCATTGTGTTGTATCATAAATATCATCCATTTCTCTCTCTCTCTCTTTGTTTTATAAGAATTTGGAATACTTGAATCTAATTATTCCTGCTGACGGTCGGTCAGGCTTCTAAAATTTCATTATCTTGATCAACCTGAAGTGGGATAGAGAGGTGGGTGGTAAAGACAGCTTAGAGACCAATTTCAGGTAAATTACAAGAGGTTTCATGTGTATGTGTGTGTGTGTGTGTGTGTGTGTGTGTGTGTGTGTGTGTGTGTGTGTGTGTGTGTGTGTGTGTGTGTGTGTGTGTGTGTGTGTGTGTGTGTGTGTGTGTGTGTGTGCGCGCACGTGTGCGTGTTACGTAAGTGTGTCTCCTAGTAGTCGAACTACCAGAAGACTCACGTTGCAGAACTGGGAGTACAGTGAAGGTGTGTCTTGAGTTCTGGGTGTGGAGGAATGAATAGAGATATTGATTTTAGGGCTTGCACCGAGGGGCAAATTTCTTGGTCAGTGCTACTCGTCGTGAAAGATACACTCTCATAAAGGCAGCACTGGGCAGTGTCACTCGTTCAGTGAGTTAGCAAACCACCGTACTCATACTGAGCAGTGCCACTCACTCTCTCACTGAGCATACAACTATAAAGGAAGCATTGGCCAATACTACTCACTCCGTGAGTAAGCACACCTCCATAGGGACAGTATTTGGCAGTACCACTCATCCTGTTATAGGGAATGTCCTCGAGGTGCAAAAATAAAAATCCTTTTAATATTAAATGTTTTTCTAATAGCTCAATACATTCTTACTACTACTGTAAAAATTCACATTTCTTAACAATTGAAACCTAGAAATTCAAAAAACAATATCACCTCGGGTGAACTATCACCATTTTCCTTGGAACAAACATGAATGCTTCCTTGGAAAATTATGGAAGACTTTTTTTGTAATAAAGAAAATAATTTTGTTTTGATTTGATTATTATTCATTAAATTGTAACCACTATTATATAAGTCAAAATTATTTAGAGGAAAAAGGCCTCGAATCTATAAGAAATGCCCCCTCCGGGAGGCTATCAACATCCCATCTTGTTGTCAACGACTAGAACGCTGTGAAAGACAGTATTGCCCATTGCCAGTCATCCCGTGAGTAAATATCTCTCAATACAGTGTTGGACGGTTGCACTCATCCTAACATTCAACATTCCACAATAAAGACAGTACTGGTCAATCATCATGCAGTTGTCTCTGACATTCAATATAATACTGACCTGTTGTGACATTCATATTTTTTTAAAGAGTGAACATTCATATTAAACATTTGGGCTTCAGATATTTTACCACTAATGAGTTCATTTCCTCGTATACATTTTCCTGGCTGTACAAAGCTTCATTGAGTGAATTTTTTCTGGTGTGGGACTGAAAGTCATTGACGCCGTATTTTGTTCATATTTTTTCTCGGGAGTATCATGATTGTGGAGTATTTAAGAATTGTTATAACTATTGACATTTTTCGGGAGACTGGTTAGTGTTCCAGTTTTTTTTTCATTTTTATCATTATAATCATATTTAACTTCTTCTCTTTCTAATTTTCTTTCATCTTCTTCTTCTTCTTCTTCGTCTTCTTCTTCTTCTTCTTCTTCTTCTTCTTCTTCTTCTTCTTCTTCTTCTTCTTCTTCTTCTTCTTCATCTTTTTATCTTCGTCTCTTCCTCATGTTTTTTAGCTTCCTAGTTTTGTTAATTCTTTCATTTTCTCGTTATTCATGTTCCCCAGCGATACATTAAACACAAATCTTCAGACAGTCTTCTTGCTTAAATCACTACAATATGTAGATAGTAGGGAAATTTCTAATGAAATTAAACTGCTTAGCCTCGTGCTAGTATTTGAAAGACAACGAGTTCCTCGGGAGCGTTATCTGCAAGATGCCGCAACATACCACACGAAGACGACGATCTTTACCAGTTTTCATTAGTTTCGTGTCAGTGGGCACCGCATACCACAGTGTGTATTCATCTATATGTGGTTGAAGGGATCGAGTCATAGCTCCTGGTCCTGCCTCTTCACTGGTCGATACTAGGTCCACTCTTTCCCTGCTCCATGAGCTTCATCATAACTCTTCTCAAAGCTATGGATCCTGCCTCCACTATATCACTCTCGAGACTGTTCCACTTTCTGACAACTCTATGGCTGAAGAAACACTTAAAAACATCCCTGTGACTCATCTGAACTTCCAACTTCCAGCTCTGAACCCCTGTTGCTGTGTCACATCTGTCAAATATTTTGTCCCTATCCACTTTGTCGTTTCCTCTCAGAATTTTATATGTCGTTATCATGTCCTCCCTATCCCTCCTGTCCTTCAGTGTTGTCAGGTTGAGTTCTCTTAACCTCTCCTTCTAGGACAAACCCCTCTGCTCTGGGACTAGTATTGTTACAAACCTTTGCCTTTCTTGACGTGTTTGACAAGGTATGGGTTCCATACTAGTGCTGCATACACCATATGAGTCTGACATACACGGTGTACAGTAACGTGAATGGATCCTTTCCTTTACCCATTGCACCTCATGTAGGATTTGCCTCACACTTGTATAGTCCCCTCTTTGGAAGTTTGGCTTCTTCCTTCTTCCTCATACTCCTTCACTTTCACTGTTACTTCTACTATGCATTCGAAACTCAAGACCCCATGATTGCTAGAGCCTAAGGGCCTTTCGTGTGTGATATACTCTATGTCTGAACTGTTTAAGGTGATACGAGGCTTGCTGGCTCATCATCTCCTTTCTCTCTGGTTGTGTCCCTAACTTGTTGGTACATGAAGTTTTCCAGTACAACCTCCAGCATCTTGGCTCTCCACATCTCTGGTCCCCCATGTGGCTCCAGATTCTCTCACTCAATCCTTATAGTTGAAATTTCCCATGATGAGTAACTTTGTCCTGTTCATGTCTGCTCTTTTTGGCAACCTTGGCTAGTGTGTCCACCACCACTCGGTTGCTCTCATCGTATTCCTGTCTTCGCCTCCTGCTATTCGATGGCGGGTTGTACATTACAGCTATCATCACTTTTGGGCCTCCAGTATGAAGTGTTCTTACTGTCTAGTCATGTACTACTCCTCTGACTAGTCCTCCCATCTCCTCAAAACTCCCTTGGCTTTTGATGAGCAGTGCAACTCCTTCTACCCCTTGGTTCCTCCTGTCTTTCCTCAGGATCTGATATCCAGATGGGAAGATTGCATCTATCAGTTCCATGAGCTTTGTCTCTGTAATTGCAATGATGTTTGGAGATGCCTCAGTGATTCTTTCTTGCCAATCCTCACTCTTATTTGTAATTCCATCTGCGTTGGTGTACCATACCTTCAGCTGCCTTTCTAGAACTGTATTTTGGGGGTAGGATGGGTTAGTGCTGGTTGTGTGTGTGTGTGTGTGTGTGTGTGTGTGTGTGTGTGTGTGTGTACCTAGCCTTGCTAAGTTCGTTATATTACCCATAATGAAAGAATGATTTTTTTTTTCAATTAACCTGTGACATTCTGGCGCTTTTGTGCCTGTGGGAGTATTGTGTTTCTTTTTGTTGAATTTGATCCCTGAAATTGCATTTTACACAGTTTTTTATATGTTTAATATTTTATTTTCATTGAGCTACGTTCAGAAAAGAATCTTAATTTTGTGAATATTTTTCTGTCACCAATTTATCCATATTTATCTGTCACCAATTTATCCCTACTTCCCTTTCTGTCTTTTCCCGTTTCATTTTCTCCCTACCGCCTTTTAAATAACCCTCTGGGGTTACCCAGGGTAAATAACCCTCTGGGGCTAATAATACCAACAAAGTCCTCTTCTTCCTCCTCCACCCCCGGCGATGTTCCTGCGCATTTGCTCACAGTGAATTAATTAAAATTTCTTGTGCAATTTTAGAGAGCTTCTTTTGGAGGTGTTTGAGTTATTTTCAGGTACTGTGAAAGACCTGGCGAATACTGGTGACTTTTTCTCCTCTCTGCTGTGTTGGGATACAGCGTGGGGGATTTGAGGTGTAGGTGAAGGGGATGAGAAGGGGGGTGGAGGAAAAGTATTTCCCGCTCATTATTTTTTCCCTTTATCTTGATGTGTTTATGTCCTCGCTCCGTCACAGTGTGTTGCTCCGCTTGTCTGACTGAAGCAGTCGACATGTGCTTCACTTCATCTTGTATTTATCGCCTTACTTAGACAAGTTGGTCTCTGAATCATTCCCTCGTTTTTCTTGATTTACAATATTAATAAAAGTTAAACTCTGTGTCCTGCCTTCATCTTTCCTCCTGGTAAGTAGGATATTTTCATTTTCATCGACAGTGTTCGGTTTATGTCATTTTTACTGAGAAGACATTTCGTGCACCAGGTCCAGGTGACATAAACCGCATTATTGAATGTTATTAATATATTTGTCGGTATATAATAACAATACCAGTAATTTTTATCTTCTTTGCTCACTCTCAGATTCTTCCTCCAGATGGCCCTACAAGTGGAGGCTTGTGAAGAACTCTTGATCTAAGGAATGGGAGCTCCTTTCCCGCTTTTCGACTCAAACTTTAATTGCTCCCCAGGAGCTGTATGGCTCCTACTGATTTAGTGTATCTCTTTGAAGATACTAATAAATATTACAGACGGAGACTTCCCCCGTCCTCTACTAAGGGCATTCAGATTGCTCGCAGACACCTGCCTTATCTACTGACATCCACATCGCTCGCAGACACCTGCCTTCTTTCGTGACGCCCACATTATCAACAAACATCTGACTGCTCTCCGGACATCTACCTCACCTGCAGACACCTGCCTATTCTCCTGACATCCACTTCATCCGCAAACACCTGCCTTCTCTCCTGACATCCACGTCACCCTCTGACGTTTTTCTGCCTGTTACAGGATGTCGTCACGATCCATCAAGCAGAGGGTAAGGAGTGAGGGGCTGGAGAGTCTCTGCCCTGCAACACAAGACGGGTCTTCCTCAGGTCTCACGCACAACACCTTCGTTTCTCTCGCCTCAGAAGATGCAGACTTCGAGGTAACTTAACGAGCTATACTCATCTTCCATTTTTTTCCATTTATTTTTAGAAAATTTACCTCGCTTGATTTTGTGTTTGAAATCGCCACTGTTTTTTTTTAAACTGGGGATTTCTAAATCAATTATATTTTTTCTATGAATACAGTTTCACGAAGAAAAGTTTGTAGTATATCGCCGAAAATCAAGACTCCTAATAAGGAACTATCTTCAAGCAAATAAAGGCAAAGGAAATACAAGGGAGAATATTCCCTTTTCCAATATATTTACAGTATTTACAAAATGCAATAAAGGATAGACTAGCCTTAGTGAGCCACTCCCCCCAGCCAGGTGTGGAAACATAACATCAGTTCGGCTGGAGGTAAGCTCTCATCCAATTGTTTCACATATAAATCTGACAGTGAATCAGAGTAGTCAGGGCCCCACTCCAACCTAACTGCCAGCTTGGATAGCACAGAAAGTATACATGAATGGATGTGTGATGAACACTGAAGAAATTGTAACATTCTAGGCAAACACTACAAATATCAATTATTTACTTTCAATTAATAAAGTTTGTATCTGTAAGAGATGACTTTTGGAAGACCGGCTTTATATATTGTGCATTAGTTATGATTGACTTCTTATCGTTTCAGGGACCCCACATACCAGGTGAGTCTCCACCTATACTAAATTGTTTAGACCAATTCTTGATATAGTCCAGGCCAACTGGACTTACAGCTTTTCCAAAATGCGACCTGTTAGCTGTTACGGCATCCTTGTTTTGCTTGGCTCTTTCCCCGGATGTGTGTCAGTTACAAAGCGTTTCTCTGAAGACGTGAGGAACGGATGCATGTTCCTAGCAAGGTTTACAGCTTTCATGACATTCATTCATTTCGTAGTTTGATACTGAAGACTTATAAGGTTTCTTACATTTCTGCTTATCCATGTGTTAGAAATTGTTCTGTATGCTAGGGCTTACCGTGTGTTGGAGGATACCTTTATCTGTGTATTCGAGAATCGTTTTATCAGTATGTTCGGGGGTTCTCTTTTGTATGTGCTAATGGATGCTCTCAGTACATGTGACCAAGGTTTCTCTGTTTCAGTTCTCTTATTATCTATTGGAGTTTTGATCTAAAAATAACGGTGACATCATTATTAGAGAACGGTGCATAGTACTTAAGCTCATTTCTTCTTCGTTTAATTGTTATTCAGATAAGTATGTTATGTTGATTGATACATACAGTAATAGTATGAATCTTCGTCAGGTACACAGTAATTAAACTACTGTGGTATACGTTGTAGTATGGTTAGCATCAGGTATACAATAATTATATTACTCAGGGGCCATTTTATTGACGAAAAGTTTCGCCTACATAATAGTCGAATATAAAGGCTAGTAATATATCGGAGAGAGTAGAAGCAGAGATTTGAGATGTTCAGTCCCTCAGATACGATAAAAATGGCTAGGAAATTCGGGGGTGTTCAGTCCCTCAGCTTTGTTGTTCGGTTCCACAGCGTTTATCTACCTCTCGGTACTATACACAATATGGAAAATGACAGCCATATTACAGTGATATTACCTCCTTTCGTCATGCACACACTAACAATATTACTGTGGCTTTATCAGACTAAAAGATTCAATATACGATATTCCAGTGAGATGATAGGAAAGTCATACCACTCTCCCTCTAAGTGTTATATAGCCATAAAGAAATGGAAAATAGAATAATGGATAAGGGGAGAAGGTATAATGAAGGGTCACGGTGGAAAGACGGAAGTAACCTACTCAAATGATGTCTTGAGTTATCTGATGTGTGTCAGGAGTGATGAGATGTTGTCTCTAGGCTGACAATTCCCTCAAAGCATGACAGGAGTGATGACAGGATGTCTATAGGCTGACATTTTCTTATCAGTGTCAGGAATACAGGCAGGATGTCTATAGGCTGACACTCCTGCATCAGTGTATCCCCTCTCTTTCTAACCCCTCTCTACCTTCACTCTCCCCTTCTGCATTACTCCTCCTCTCACATCCCGTTCCACCACTCATCTCTCTCACACCCTCTTCTCCAAAATCCCTCTCCCTGACTCACTCCTCATTTCCCAAATTGCCCACATTCCCTCTTCTACACCCACCTCCTCAAAACCTTCACCCCCCGACGTGTTCCCCACCTCACACCACTTCCTCCATACCTCTTTTCTACATCCCATATCCAGCACATCCACACCCTCCTCCTATACATTGTTCCACTAGAAAATCAACGGAAAATCCTTCAGAGAATGGATTAGAACTTTTCTAGCATCCTTCCCTATCTCTTCTATTATGGATGGGAGAAAATGTCTGAGGAGTAGATCCAACTAAATGTAAAGTACGTGGTTACCTTTATGTTCACTTTCTAGAACACTATGTGCTTGATTGTGCACTTACTGAGGAATAGAGATGGATATGTCAATGTATTTTATTAATATATGTATGTATACATATATATATGTATATGTATGTATACATATATATATATATATATATATATATATATATATATATATATATATATATATATATATATATATATATATATATATATATATATATATATATATATATAATTGTGCCCACGAACAGGTGGTATTGATCAATAACAGCACTGTGACTAGCCAAGGACTCGAACCCATGCTGTTTTGGCCTGCCTCATGGTGGGCGAAAACTCATTATGCCTTAATCCACTGGAGCATACAATCCTTTGGTCCAGTGGATTAAGGCGTCATGAGTTTTCACCCACCCTGAGGCAGGCCAAAGCAGCATGGGTTCGAGTCCTTGGCTAGTTGCAGTGTTGTTATATATATATATATATATATATATATATATATATATATATATATATATATATATATATATATATATATATATATATATGCAAACAACCGCAGACAACAGGCGATCTTAACTATGCAAGACAAGCCACGGTTGGTGGGGGGTGGAAATCTTTAGCTCAAGTACTTTCACACTTAATGCGTCATCAGGAGCTTTGCAATGTTGCAAGGCTTCAATTGAAGGAGTGAGGGGAAGTGTTTTCTCAGAATAGCGCAGTGCGGGTATTCCTTGCTGCTGGCTCTCTTAGAATGCCTCTCTCTGAGACTGGCTGGTGCCTACACACTACCGTTCTCACTACCACACTCTTGAAAACTTACCCTGCTTCTCCTGTTGCTGCCTTTGCAACATTGCACAGCTCCTGATGATGCAGTGAGAAGTGTGAAAACATTTGATCTAAAGAATAGGTAAAACTGGTCAATTAGCAAGAACTCATTTAAAATTAAGTCCTTTCTAAAATTTTCTCTTATACATTTAAAGATATGTATTTTTTTATTCGTTAATATAAAAATTATTGATTTTGTACCAAAAGAACTTACCTAACCTTATTATAACAAGCGCAATTTAATTTAGCCTAATCCAACTAAATATATTTTATATAAGTTTATAATAATTTAATAATAATCACAATGGAATATTTTTTTTCGTTAAGTTCAGAATGATTTTTGCGAAATTATTGCATACACAGATTTTCGCTTGCCCTATTTGGCAAGAAGTGCATTGCTAGTTAAAACCCTTCAGAGGGCAAGGCAGACCAAAATGTGAATTTGAAAGTGATTTCGTATGAGGGGATAGAGCCGCTCGATGTAAGGTCAATGAGGCCATATAAATGGAGTTGTAAAAGTTATGTGTCGAGCAAATGCAGATATGCGAAGTCCGAGTAAACTCGGTCCTGCCCGTTAAGGGTATAACAATTTAAAAATGTTGCAAGGTTACAATTGTTAAAAAAAAACAAATAACTATTTTTTAATTTTATTATACAAGTAGACAATATAAAAAAAAACATAAATGGAACTTGTTTCTGAACATTTTGTAAGTATTAAAAAAATAGAAATGGGAACTACTTATCAACAATGACACATTGGAATGGGATACAACTTACAAATGAAATATTCCAGAGTTTCCTGAGAAAGAACAATCATTTTACATCACTAATTTCTGCAATGAAACTTTATGAAACAATTTCTATCCTTCTTGATGCATAGATTTACTTTGCATGTGGCACAGGAAAATGAGGATGTGACATGATTATTCTTTTTGCTGCAATACTTGCATGTAAGCAGCTTACTTAGCACTGGCCAGTGACCTAGCTGTTTATCCAACCTCACTCTGTCATCTGGCCTTTCTGCACTTTGGAACCGAAATCCAGATGGGAATTCCACGTTTGACAATTCATCACCACTGTGTCCACAATTCCAGGTCACCTGGCTCTTGTTCTGAGTCACTTTCGTCCCAAACACAGACAAATTTCGACTTATCCTTGGAGGACTCGCCATAGAACAATTTCTGATTGATCTGGAAGGACAATAAAAACGTTCTGTACACACCCAGACCACTAATGAATTCATATATACATTACCAAATTTTATTGAAATATTTATATACTGAAACCTGCCCGTTTAGATGCTATTACCCCTTTACCGGGTTTACGTATTCGGCACGACATATATATATTATATATCAAACAAACATCCTATATTTTCTTGTAATAGGTAAGACAATCTGTAGATATAAACCCGGATCTGTTAACTCTAGTGGCCTATTTCCTAGGCGAATTTACGGCCAAATCTACAAAAATATATTCTTTTCCCTCCCTCCTTCCAGTTCCACAGTAACATTCCATTCCATTACGTCTTCTTCATATGTTTTTTCTTTCCTTTCCGCGCTTTCTCTCTTTTCTCACTATTTTCTTCTTTTTCCACCTACTCTTTTCTCATCTCTCTCTCATTCCATCTCTACTTTCCACCCCTCTCCCAGATTCTCCTCAACTCTCTGGCCCCGAGGGTTGCACACGTACCGGGCGAGTGAGTAACACCGAAACGGTGAATAGGTCGGTGTTTAGGAGGGAGAGAAAGAGAGAGAGAGAGAGAGAGAGAGAGAGAGAGAGAGAGAGAGAGAGTGAGAGAGAGAGAGAGAGAGAGAGAGAGAGAGAGAGAGAGAGAGAGAGAGAGAGAGAGAGAGAGAGAGAGAGAGAGAGAGAGAGAGAGAGAGAGAGATTTTGAGACTGATTACACAAATCACCCAGCAAGTGTTGGACAACCATGTCTCTATTATTATTATTATTATTATTATTATTATTATTATTATTATTATTATTATTATTATTATTATTATTATTATTATTATTATTATTATTATATTGACGGGGAAGCGTTCAACCTGTAAGGTCTCTGAGGAATGGAAGGTAATCATATTTGATCTAAGGTCAGGTATTATAGCTCCATTTATTTGGATCAAGAACTCTTCACCAGTACCAAAGAAGCAGTTTAACTCGTTTGTATTTTCAAAAGTAAAAACTACAAATACTGTAGATAATGTTACTGCCTAAGACTAAGAGTTAGACCCAAGAGCTGGAGTCATGTTATTTAGTTAAATTTACACACACACACATACACACACACACACACACACACACACACACACACACACACACACACACACACACACACACACACACACACACACACACATACACGCACACACACACATACACACACACAGTGGTAGACGTAGTGTAGTGGGTCACAAGCGCCAGGCTCCGAGAATCTTAGTGCTTTTAGGGCGTGCTTTAGCAGCTAGAAGCAACCAGTGTTAGTGACAACGTCAGTGAACAACCCTACAAGTGATAACCAAAGTATTAGCAAAAGAAAATAAAGTAAAGGCGAGAGAAAGCCTGAAATTTACAACAAAATTTCAAAGTGCCAGTTCGTTGAGGCCTAGCTGGCACTTGTCGCCAGACTGTTACAAATATACAAAGTACAAAGCGAGTGACTAAAGAGAAAAGATCAAATAGAATTAAGAGAGGTTGGCTAACGAGAAACTGTGATGTAGCACACAGCCAGCGTGAACAAGCTAGCCAGAAAGGGGATATGTATATATATATACATACATATGCATAAATATATATAAGCAGAGAAGGTGGCAGCAGTAGGCCTGAGGAAGTAGCGCTGCCTTAACAGGTTGGGTGTCATCACAAATGAGAAGTGTACTTACCAAAAGTGAAGTGTAAATTATAAAAGTAGCAGTATACAAGTGATAGTGTGGTAAATGAGGACTCAAAAGGGCAACGAGAATAGCTGAAGAAGTCAGAGGCGGAAGGGCGAGGTGCACGAGTCATCGTACAGCGAGCATCGTACAGCGAGCATCGTACATCAGGCATCTGGATGGACGTCCCCTTTGAGTTGTAACGTACAAATCACCTGTTTGTGGTTGGCGGGAAGTTTTGAGTGGTAGAGCCGGCCCTACGATCACTGGTGGCTGGCTATCACAAACCCTGCTCCAGAGCGATTATCATACACACAACACCTAGCAGTAGTAGGAAGATAAAATTTGTAGGAGCAAAGAATAGGCAGGAGGATTAAGTCGTGGCTAATGGGACTACAGCCCTGACAACAGTTTCGAGAGATAATGTTTTAGGACACAAAGACAGTACAATCTGAGAAGCAAGTATTGGGTACACATGGAGTAAAAGGTAGTACATAACTGGGTGAAAGAAAGACTCGTTAACACACGCTAGTATTATAATTATTAGAATTACTCTCAGTGTTAATGGTATCTTATTAGTATTATGGATACACAGAGGTGAAATGTATTTCTGGGACATATAAACAACTGACGTGCTCACACACACACGCGTGCACACACATACACACTCGGGGCCAGGAGCTGAGTCTCGACCCCAGAAACCACAACTAGGTGAGTACACACACCCACTCATTCACACAGCTGATCCTTGGAATTTGACTGCGTCCCCTCACCCCCCACACACCTTTCCCTCCCCCACAGACCTTTCCCCTCCCCCGCTCTTGCCTTCACTCCCTCCTCCCTCCTATCTTTCTCTCTCCCCCTCCCTCGCGTTTCTCTCTCTCATAGCCTTTTTCCCTCCCCTTCCCCCTACCCTCTCTCTCTCTCTCTCTCTCTCTCTCTCTCTCTCTCCCATAACCTTATCCCTCACCCTCCTCTCTCTCTATAGGCTTCTCTCTCTATCTCCCTTTTTATATATTTCTACCCCTCCCTCGCATTTCTCTCTCTCATAGCCTTTTCCCTCACCCTCCTTTCTCCCCCTCTCTCTCTCTCTCCCTCTCTTTCTCCCTCTCTCTACCCTTTCTCTCCCCCCTCACATTTCTCTCCCTCTCCCCCTTGGTCATATCACTCACCCCCATACTCTCTCCTCTCTCTCCCTCTTTCTACCCTTTCTCTCTCCTCTCTCTCCCTCTTTCTACCCTTTCTCTCTCCCCCTCTCACCCTCTCTCTCCTCTAGCCTTCTGTCTGTGGTAATAAATAAAAAAAAAATGGGTGGCCCTAGAGGACGGAAAACCAGAGATCTGGTAGACGAACCAGGGAGGAAAGACTAGGAGTTAGAGCTCCAAAAAAGGGAGGAAGAGTGGGGAAGGAAGATAGTAGAGCTTGGTAAGAAAATGGAGGAGCGGATAGCTGAAGAGTGCAGGAAGTGGGAAGTACAGGTCTTAGCAGCAGAAGCTAGGATACAGTGCTTAGAAGAGAAACTGCAAAGCCTGAAACAGATTAGAGAGACAAATGACAATTCAGATGTGACATCAGGAAATTCAATGTCAGGCGCAGACAAGGGGACGGTAAGCAACAACGGAGACATACCGTATGCAAAGGCCCTATCAGACCCACGTGGGGCCAGGGAAAAGACGAGGAGCACACTAAGATCAAATGACAGGTCCGAAGACAATGAAGGTATGTTATATGCAGAGATTCTAACAGCCAACTGCAGTAGCAAGGGACAGCTGGTCATGAAAGACAGTTTACTGAGAATAGAAGTTTCAGATATGACAGGGACTGAAGGCAAGAACATGTCAATGGAAGGAAATAAAATGCCTCAGAGGAAGCAGATGGAGACTCAGTGGGAGGAGGAAAGGGCGAGGTCAGTTTTTGTGTATGGGCTCCAAGAAGCCAAGGGGGACAACTTTGAAGAAATAAAACAGGAGGAGAAAAAAATGATTGAAGGCATCATGAAAACAATAGGTGAGGGCGATATGACCCAGGTGACAAATTTTCAGAGAATTGGGTGGTTTGCGAGTGGAAGGATACGGCCTGCCAAAGTAATTTTCAAGGAAGAATCAGTTCGAACCAGGTTTCTGCAAGAGACAGCAAGACTGAAGGACAAACAGGCTTACCAGAGAGTATAATTCGGCCGCGACAGAATACAAGAAGAAAGGACTACACTGAAAGAGAGGGTACAGAGACGCAAGGAGGAACGAGAGGCAATGACGAAGATGAGCAGGACCCAGACACAGGAGGAAGGGCAAACACACCCCACAGAATCTCCCACCAAAAGACTCCAACTGCGACATTCCCAACGCAACTGAGCAACCTATACTACAACCCACTCACTGTTCCCTCTGCCACCAACCCCCATATCACAAACCTCACCCCAACAGCTGCCCCTTATGGGCATTCTGACCCCACCCCCATCATCACAAACCCCACCTACACCACAGCCCCATGTAGGCCCCCACCAAGGCTCTCGCTCCCCCAACCCCAATATTCTTGCATGACCACAATGATAGAAAAGAAACTGAAAGTTTGGTACACAAACGCGGATGGAATAACGAATAAACATGAGGAGTGGAACGAAAGAATCAGTGAAAAATCCCCAGACATCATAGCAGTCACAGAAACAAAACTCGCTGAGGCAATAACAGACACAATCTTCCCAATGGGATATCAGATCCTGAGGAAAGATAGGAGTAGAGGGGGAGGAGGGGTTGCACTGCTCATAAAACACCGATGGGGATTTGAGGAAATGGAAGGCATGGACATGATTGGAGAAAGAAACTACATTGTAGGTACAATTCAGTCCGGAGAACATAAAGTAGTCATTGGAGTGATGTATAACCCACCACAGAACTGCAGGAGGCCAAGAGAGGAGTACGAAGAAAACAACAGGGTGATGGTGGACACACTGGCTGAGGTGGCAAGAAGAGCTCACTCGAGCAGAGCAAAGTTACTGGTAATGGGCGATTTCAACCACAGGGAGATCGACTGGGAAAACCTGGAACATGGAGAGCCAAGATGATGGATGTGGTACTTGAAAACCTCAGGCATCAACATGTCAGGGACACAACCAGAGAGAGAGAGGAGGATGAGCCAGCAAGACTGGATCTTGTGTTCACCCTGAGCAGTTCAGATATTGAGGGCATCACTTACGAGAGGCCCCTTGGAGCTAGCGATCACGTGGTTCTGAGTTTTGATTATATAGTAGAGTTACAAGTGGAGAAGGTAACAGGAACTGAAGGGGACAGGCCAAACTATAAAAGGGGGGACTACACAGGTATGAGAAACTTCCTGCAGGAGGTTCAGTGGGACAGAGAAATGGCAGGAAAATCAGTAAACGAGATGATGGAATATGTGGCAACAAAGTGCAAGGAGGCAGAGGAAAGGTTTGTTCCCAAGGGAAACAGAAATAATAGGAAGACCAAAACGAGTCCTTGGTTTACCCGAAGGTGAAGGGAGGCAAAAACTAAGTGCAACAGAGAATGGAAAAGGTACAGGAGGCATAGGACCCAGGAAAACAAGGAAATTAGTAGAAGAGCCAGAAACGAGTATGCACAGATAAGGAGGGAGGCCCAGCAACAGTATGAAAACGACATAGCATCGAAAGTCAAATCTGACCCGAAACTGCTGTATAGCCACATTAGGAGGAGGACAACAGTCAAGGACCAGGTGATAAGGCTGAGGAAAGAAGGTGGAGAACTCACAAGAAACGATCAAGAGGTATGCGAGGAGCTCAACACGAGATTTAAGGAAGTATTTACAGTAGAGACAGGAAGGACTCTGGGGGGACAGACCAGATGGGGACACCAGCAAGGAATACACCAACAAGTGTTGGACGACATACATACAGATGAGGAGGAGGTGAAGAAACTGTTAAGGGACATCGATACCTCAAAGGCAATGGGACCGGACAACATCTCCCCGTGGGTCCTTAGAGAGGGAGCAGATATGTTGTGCGTGCCACTTACCACAATCTTCAACACGTCCCTGGAAACAGGGCAACTACCTGAGGTATGGAAGACGGCAAATGTAGTTCCCATTTTTAAAAAAGGAGACAGAAAAGAGGCACTAAACTATAGACCTGTGTCATTGACGTGTATAGTATGCAAAGTTATGGAGAAGATTATCAGGAGGAGAGTGGTGGAGCACCTGGAATGGAACAAGAGTATAAATGCCAACCAGCACGGATTCATGGAAGGCAAATCCTGTGTCACAAACCTTCTGGAGTTTTATAATAAAATAACAGAAGTAAGACACGAGAGAGAGGGGTGGGTTGATTGCATCTTCTTGGACTGCAAGAAGGCCTTTGACACAGTTCCTCACAAGAGATTAGTGCAGAAGCTAGAGCATCAGGCGCATATAACAGGAAGGGCACTGCAATGGATCAGAGAATACCTGACAGGGAGGCAACAACGAGTCATGGTACATAATGATGTATCACAGTGGGCACCTGTGACGAGCGGGGTCCCACAGGGGTCGGTCCTAGGACCAGTGCTATTTTTGGTATATGTGAACGACATGATGGAAGGGTTAGACTCAGAAGTGTCCCTGTTTGCAGACGATGTGAAGTTAATGAGGAGAATTAAATCTGATGAGGACCAGGCAGGACTTCAAAGAGACCTGGACAGACTGGACACCTGGTCCAGCAAATGGCTTCTCGAATTTAATCCTACCAAATGCAAAGTCATGAAGATAGGGGAAGGGCACAGAAGACCACCGACAGAGTATAGGCTAGGTGGCCAAAGACTGCAAACCTCACTCAAGGAGAAAGATCTTGGGGTGAGTATAACACCGAGCATGTCTCCGGAAGCACACATCAATCAGATAACTGCTGCAGCATATGGGCGCCTGGCAAACCTGAGAACAGCATTCCGATACCTTAGTAAGGAATCGTTCAAGACACTGTACACCGTGTATGTCAGGCCCATACTGGAGTATGCAGCACCTGTTTGGAACCCGCACTTGATAAAGCACGTCAAGAAACTAGAGAAAGTACAAAGGTTTGCGACAAGGTTAGTTCCAGAGCTAAGGGGAATGTCCTATGAAGAAAGATTAAGGGAAATCGGCCTGACGACACTGGAGGACAGGAGAGTCAGAGGAGACATGATAACGACATATAAAATACTGCGTGGAATAGACAAGGTGGACAAAGACAGGATGTTCCAGGGAGGGGACACAGAAACAAGAGGCCACAATTGGAAGTTGAAGACACAAATGAGTCAGAGAGATATTAGGAAGTATTTCTTCAGTCATAGAGTTATAAGGCAGTGGAATAGCCTAGAAAATGACGTAGTGGAGGCAGGAACCATACACAGTTTTAAGACGAGGTTTGATAAAGCTCATGGAACGGGGAGAGAGAGGGCCCAGTAGCAACCGGTGAAGAGGCGGGGCCAGGAGCTAAGACTCGACCCGTGCAACCACAAATAGGTGAGTACACACACACACACACACACACACACACACACACACACACACACACACACACACACACACACACATACACACATACACGTACACGTACACACACACACATACACACACACACACACACACACACACACACACACACCATCATCATCATCATCATCATAAGATCACAAACACTCAGAAATGAGTAAATGGTTTGCAGAAGATTTTTGTAGTCACTGATCATGCTTCATCAATGCCATGTAAAAATAACAGGAAAAATTATGCAGAAAGTAATACGTAGTTTTTGCTGAGGTTAAAAATGCAGCCTATTAAATTATGCGTATTTTTTCCTGTTTTCTCGTGGCACTGGTGAAAAATTCTTATTGAGAGCGAAGTGCTTTCATATCCACTTTCCCATTTCTGGAGTGTGTTTGATGTGTGCATGCATATACACTTGCATGCATACATACAAGCGTATATGCATGCATACATATACATACGTGCATAAATACATACACGCTCATGTATAATCTACACTATATTAAAATTCTGCGACGCTGAGGCAGACACAAGCTAACCCTCTTAACAGTGAAAACACACATTTGCAAACATTTCGAGGCGCACACTCAACACTATTCTGATTTTTCCAACGTTCCTTACAGCCGAGTTTTCAGCTCGGCTGCTGACCTCATTCTTTATAAGTTGCCTGACCTATTTTCTAACCTTCCTTACTAAAGCTCTGTAATTCTGGTTATATTTCCTTTTTTTTACCTCCTGGGTTTAGTGATTAGTATGCATGTCTCATAACCAGTGGTGAGGCGGTTCGTTCCCGGATGCTCCCTATAAAAATAGGAGCATCTGGGAACGAACCAAGAATTGAGCCACAGTCTATGTATACGTGTATAAATGTTGACACTTTTACCGTCTGGGATGGGGAAAGTTTAGTACTTGTCTGGGATATATAAACAGCTTCGTTTCCAGAATTAAGTTTAGAGTGGAAGTAAGATGGCAGGATACCCTTCCTTGGAATACTTTTAATCAAAGGGAATCCATCCTTACACTTCATATATCTCACCAGTTATTTATACTTTTTCCAGTCCTCATTTTGGCCCAGTTTTCTCGGTATTGTTTCTACGTTTACTTAGACTTTGCATTTAACAACACTCAGAACAAGACAACAGCACCAACATTACGCAACTGGAAAGACTAAGCTATCCAAAATAGCTTTTTGCATGAAAAAAATGTCAGACAATAGCCAATATTATTTACAATAAAACAAACAAAAAGTGATAGCAATATAATGGTAATTGATACCGTGTTGTTAATTCCTTACCACAAAAATCATGCAAAAGAATTTGAAAAATGTAATATCCGCACAACACAATTGAAAGTCGCAAATAATCAAATTGCACTGATGTGTTCAATGGTTATAGAATTCCGTGCAAAGCCTGCACACCTAATCATTCACTGGACAAACAGCTAGAAATTTATTCAACAAAGTAACTAAACACACTTGGTCTATTGTGTACTAGACAGTTCAGTAATTTTCGTGCATATCAGGAACTATTGCCATTATCTTAACTAGGAAGTTTCAGACATTTTATATATTGAACCAATTACATACTTAAGCCAGAAATCTGGGAATCAGCTATGAATGGTTCATGACCCAGTTTTAACATTTCATTCTCTACTCAATTAGGTCTTGAGTCTGAATTAAGTCAAGGGAGGTTTTACATTGTGTGTGTGTGTGTGTGTGTGTGTGTGTGTGTGAAATTGTTCTTAGTAATTATCTGATATTGTTTCCCGGTACTGAGCTGCACCATCGAGGTTCGTCTCTTATCTTCATATTGGTTGATATGATTTTTTCCTTCACTTTTGTTGGAAAAGGTTTTAATTCTTTTTAAGTTCCACTGTGTGGTTCTAATATTACATACCACTTCGATGAACCACAACATTGTAAAATAGTCTCCCGAGGTCGCAAGTGTGTTCATCATAATTCTTCTGTCTTGATTTAACTCAAGATAAAAAATTTGTTTTTGTCAACGTTGTCTGTTCCTAGAAATATTTTGTATAAGTGGATTTTGTCTTCATTTTCTTCTCGTCTCTTCTATCTTCAATGTTTATATTTTTCTTCCTCTCATTTCAGGAATCAACATACTGTCAAACCTCTGTGCCTTTCCCGATTTGTTGTGTTTTATTAGGCTTGGTCTTCACGCCTATTGTGAAGAAATCACAATAAAACGCGTTATTGTAGATATCAAAAACTACCATTGTGAAAATTGGAAATAAACCTAAGAGCTTTCATGCGCTTACATATCTTCAGAGGAATACCTCTGAAGATATGTGTGTAAGAACAGGAAAACGCTGAGGTTTCATTTCCTCTTTCCACTGTGGTATTTTTTCAAGTGTTGCATATAGACCTCTGAGCTCTTTCGTATTCTGATTCCTCAATCCCATTTTTGTATTAGCGAGTCTGCCAGTAGCCGCTGAAGTAATGCTGTTTATGTGAACCACTGAAGGTAAACTGAATATGATGTTTACTTTTAAATCTTTCTCCCTCTTTGATTCTGATAGATATTTCTCTTCCAGTGTGATGCACCTTGTCCAGTCTTCCTTCTCAAATTTTCATTACCGTGTAGGAGTTAAATTCCAGCAGCGCGTCTTCCGATATATCCTGCAAAGGGTGCAGGTCGTCTTGCAGTTTTAATCAGTCCTCATCAGCGATCATTCTCCTCATTAGTTTTGAATCATTTGTGATTTCAGACATTTCCGATTCGAGATCTCCGGGAAGTTCATTTGCGTACACCAGGAATAGTATTGTTCCCGAAAGGGATCCCAGTGAGAGCCGGATTGTTAAGTTTGCTTCTTTTGATCATCCGTCACCACTCATACTTTGCTGTTAAGGAAGAATGAGAATCGTAAAGCCATGGCCTGAACAATTCACAAATGACCTGATGAAGAATATGACACATGTGCAGTTGGGTATCTGTTGATAAGACGTTTCGCCTACACAGCAGACTTCTTCAGTCAAATCTTCAACTTGTCAACTTTCAACAATCACAAATAACCTACACAATGAAAAAAAAAAAAGAAATTTCAGACGACGTTTCAGTCCATTCAGGACCAAAATCGAGTCGCTACTATATTTTATACAGATTTTTTTCTCATTCAGGAACCTCCCTCTTATTCTGGGTCGCTTCTTGTGTGTGTCCACTTAAGGGAAGTTCCTTTATCAAGGTGAGGGGCTCTTAGTTCAGGGAAATGAACTTGTTCTGACCTTCCTCGGATCGAATCCAATTGCCTCACATCCCCCAGGCGCTGTATCATCTCTATGGATTTAGCGCTGCCATTTAAATATAACAGTAACAATAATAATAATAATAATGACAATAATAATAATAATAATAATAATAATAATAATAATAATAATAATAATAATAATAAACAATCACTGTGTGTAATCACGTAGTTGTACTCACCAAGTTGAGGTTGTAGGGTTCGATTCATAACTCCTGGCACGGCCTCTTCGCTGGTCGCTACTTGATTCACTCTGTTCACAAAAAGAAGAGCAGAGCAGAAATCAGCAACTACAGACCAGTGTCACTCCTGTCAATCACTGGTAAGATCCTTGAGACAATAATCTCAAGACACATGACAGAGTTTTTTGACTACCACTCACTACTTTGTGACCGTCAATATGGCTTCAGGAAAGGTTACTCTGCTGCTGATCTCTTGTTAAACCTCTCCACTAAGTAGCACCAGTCACTGGATGAATCCAAGTCAGCTGTGTGGTAGCACTGGACATTGCTGGTGCTTTCGACCGGGTGTGGCGCCAGGGCCTCTTAGCAAAACTTCAAGCACTGAGAATTGCAGGCTCTACGCTATGTCTCCTCAGTGATTACCTTCTTGGTAGATCTCTAAGGGTAGTTATCAATGGAACGGAATCAGCAAGACATCCTATTGGGGCAGGTGTTCCACAAGGAAGCATGCTGGGACCATTGTTATGGAATGTCTACTTCAATGACCTTCTTCATCTCATCCCAGAATCCCATGCATATGCAGACGACTGTACACTGACATTCACTTATCCAAAAGAAATGCCAGCTGCTCTAAGCTACATCAATCACCAGCTTAGAGCTATATCAGCTTGGGGAAATAGATGGCAAGTAACATTTACACCTGAGAAAACGCAAATGATGATGGTTTCTAGGCACCATGATGGTAATGCTGGTGCAGTAGTAAGGATGAATGTGAGGGTGTTGGCACCTGGAGAAGAAGTTGATATCCTTGAGGTGAAATTTGACTACAAACTGACCATGAAGAACCATGTTGTAAATCTGGCAAACAGGGCAGCCAGGAAGCTTACAGCATTTCGCCGTATCTCGCATCTGCTTGACAGTAGGGGTTGCAAGATTCTGTACGAGGCACAAGTACGCTCACACCTTGAGTGTGCTCCACTTTCTTGGTTTGCCTGCCCCCCCTCCCATCTGCTACTGCTTGACAGAGTAGAGAACAGAGCAAGACGTCTCATCTCTCGCCTGGACCCATCCTGGATAGATCTGTCATTTCAGCAGAGCCTTCAACACAGGAGGGATGTGGGTGGCCTTACTGTTATGTACAAGGCCAACATTGTCAAAGTACCACACTTGGCTCCAGTTCGAGGACAGCGTGAAGCAAGCTTCTATACCACAAGACGGGCAGAAAGCAGCAACTTCACTCTGGCTGTACCCTTCTCCAGAACATCACTACATCTGAGATCATATATACCCAGGATGACTCGAGTATGGAACACATTCGTACAGCATAATGATGTCAACGAGATAAAGTCAGTTGATGAAATGAAAATGCTGGCCCACAGATGGCTCCAACTTCATCCTGTTCCCTACTTGTATGTCTCATAACAAGAAAAATGCTTTCAAATGAGCTGATGTAGATAACAGCTCTTAGCTTGCCAATAAAGTTAGAAATCCTCAACCTGTAAATAGCTTGTCAATAAAGCTAGGGATCCTTAACCTTGTCAAACCCTGTGTAAAAGAGAGAGAGAGAGAGAGAGAGAGAGAGACAGAGAGAGAAATGGAAAAATATTCCCTACCAGTTCTAAATCCCCCAGTACAAAACTTCACTTAAAACACTTACCACTATGTCAGCCCACACTTTAAATATACTGTTGTATGTTGGTCCCCAAAATACACAACTAATAAAGGAACACTGGAAAAAATTACGACATATTACTCCTGTAAATTCACGGGTAAGAGCTAAACTGGTAAGAATCACACCCGGCCTGAGCAATGGAAGGTAATGAGGTTTGATGAGGGAAAGAGGAGAATAACTTCAATCCTTGGATCAAGAACTCCCCCCTCCCCACCACTTGCCAGCCTCGAGACACTTTCATGAGAGTGAGAGAGAGACAGAGAGAAGTGTTATCATGCTCTTAATTTCAATTAAATGCATATAATATGAAGAAACACTCACAATTATTATTATGAAAATTATTATTATTATTATTATTATTATTATTATTATTATTATTATTATTATTATTATTATTAAAATTATTAAAATTATTATTATTATTATTATTATTATTATTATTATTATTATTATTATTATTATTATTATTATTATTAAAATTATTATTATTATTATTATTATTATTATTATTATTATTATTAAAATTATTATTATTATCATTATTATTAAAATTACTATTATTATTATCATTATTATTATTATTATTATTATTATTATTATTATTATTATTATTATTATTATTATTATTATGATTATTATTATTATTATTATGATCATATTATTATGAATCATATGAATCATAGAATTGATGAGGGAAAAAGAGTGAGTGGTGCACTTAGGAGTCTGTGGAGACAAAGAACTTTGTCCTTGGAGGCAAAGAGGGGAATGTATGAGAGTATAGTTTTACCAACGCTCTTATATGGGTGTGAAGCGTGGGTGATGAATGTTGCAGCGAGGAGAAGGCTGGAGGCAGTGGAGATGTCATGTCTGAGGGCAATGTGTGGTGTGAATATAATGCAGAGAATTCGTAGTTTGGAAGTTAGGAGGAGGTGCGGGATTACCAAAACTGTTGTCCAGAGGGCTGAGGAAGGGTTGTTGAGGTGGTTCGGACATGTAGAGAGAATGGAGCGAAACAGAATGACTTCAAGAGTGTATCAGTCTGTAGTGGAAGGAAGGCGGGGTAGGGGTCGGCCTAGGAAGGGTTGGAGGGAGGGGGTAAAGGAGGTTTTGTGTGCGAGGGGCTTGGACTTCCAGCAGGCATGCGTGAGCGTGTTTGATAGGAGTGAATGGAGACAAATGGTTTTTAATACTTGACGTGCTGTTGGAGTGTGAGCAAAGTAACATTTATGAAGGGATTCAGGGAAACCGGCAGGCCGGACTTGAGTCCTGGAGATGGGAAGTACAGTGCCTGCACTCTGAAGGAGGGGTGTTAATGTTGCAGTTTAAAAACTGTAGTGTAAAGCACCCTTCTGGCAAGACAGTGATGGAGTGAATGATGGTGAAAGTTTTTCTTTTTCGGGCCACCCTGCCTTGGTGGGAATCGGCCGGTGTGATAATAAAAAAAAAAAAATAAATATTATTATTACTATTATTATTTAATTCAGTGGGAAGGGTTAAACCCTAAGGATCATATAACGCCTGAGGAATGAGAGGGAAGCTCCAGTTCCTTGGATCAGGAGCCTACCCCAAGAAGGGGCAGGAAGCGGACACTAGTAGGCAGGTTAGGTCATGGTGATGGTGCAGGTCAGTACATAGTGATGGTGCAGGTTAGTACATGATGATGGTGCAGGTTAGTACATGGTGATGGTGCAGGTCAGTACATGGTGATGGTGCAGGTCAGTACATACTGATGGTCCAGGTGTATATGTGATGTTGTTCTCAGTGCGTACACATCATGACTGATGCGCTCATCAGGAAACATACAAAGTGTCATCTAGTTGTCCACGAAGTTGAGTCAAGTTTTTGACTTTGAGAATACTAATATTAACACATCATGAAGGCTTTGCTGAAATAACAGATCGAAAGAGTCTAGGACGAGACAGAAGGGCAAAGGGGCAGACAGTCAATGAAACTGTGCAGAAACAAGTCGACAGCAAACTCTAGCCTCGTACAGTGTCTTGAAACATAATATCCAGCAGGAACGTTATACACCTTAGAGCTGTAAACTTCTTGGCTTCCTTGCTTGTAAGATTTTCCATATAAATCTTTAGTCACTGCAGTGTCGTAGTTCGCCCCAGAATATTAGCTGATTACCAGAGGATGGGCTGTGAGAGAATGTGTTTCTTTAAAATTTTAAGATAGTTACATTGTGAGAATAAAGGTAGCAGTGTTCCCTGTCATATTCCATCATACTAGAGAGGTTACGTACACTGGGTAAGAAAATCTGTCAGTATAAGTTTGGAGACTTCAGTAGAGTGATGAAAAATATTATCAAGAACTCCACTATGGGTTTAGTGGCTACGAGGGGTTAAGAGATATCGTTCAAACAGAGCTGAGAATGATTTTGGGATAAGAAAGGAGGAATGTGTGTGAGAGAGAAGAGATGAACATGGGGAGGAAAAGGCGGGTGTAATGAAATGGGGATGTGTAGGGGAAAAAAAGAGACAAAGAATTTAAAACACAGTGGGGGGAGAGGAAAGGAAAGGGGGTAGACAGTGGAATCAGAATGAATGTGAGGGAGTGAAGGAGTGAGTGTTGGTGGGGTAAGTTGCGTCAGAGAATGAAAACTTAATACTTGGGAAAAAAGAAACATCGGAAACCTTTACGACCTATATCAGTTTAGCAGGATGGAGGAAAAAGAGGGGATGGATTGGGAGGAGGTGGAAATGAGAGTTATAAAAAAGAGAGGGTGCCGGGAGAGAGAAAGGGAGGGAGAGAGAGAGAGAGAGAGAGAGAGAGAGAGAGAGAGAGAGAGAGAGAGAGAGAGAGAGAGAGAGAGAGAGAGAGAGAGAGAGAGAGAGAGAGAGAGAGAGAGAGAGAGAGAGAGAGAGAGAGAGAGAGAGAGAGAGAGAGAGAGAGAGAGAGAGAGAGGAGAGGCGGGAGGGTGAGAGAAAGGGTGCCAGGAGGGGTGTTTCCAGGCACTTCCAGTCAGTTGGTCTGGGGACCAGAGAAGCGACGGTGGCGCCTCCTCCGTCGCTCCGTCCGTCGCCCCTACGTGTAAGCCAGTGATGTTGTGTTCATTCCTTGATATCACGCGTCCTGGCCGACGCCAAGGAGTAATAGGGACACCCTGGCGTCTGTTTGGAGACGCCAGAGACCTAGTGATTGTTGTGGAGAAAAGCAACGAATTCGTTTTTAATATGCAAGTGGTGTATAAAGTGATGCTCAAAGTGTTTGGTTTAGTGATGGTTTCTGTGTTTATATCACTGTGGGGTTGTACCTCTGGTGTCACTGTGGTTTTTTACCTCTGGTGTCACGGTGGGGTTGTACCTCTGAAGTTGTGGTTGGTGTAGTACGTTTGATGTCACGGTGGTGATGTTCGTCTGATGTCAAGTTGGTAATGTACGTCCACATTAATGTTAACATGTCTACTTATGGGTGAATAAAATTCTCAGTTCCGTGGCAGGGACAACTCAACTAAGCCATAAATAGGAGATGAAATAGACGACTTTTCTATTTGTTTATGACTATTTTCAACTCATTAATGGATTCGGGACTTGACAAAGGTTCAGAACAGGACGAAATGTTGACTAGTTTATCTCAGATTTGTGAGTTACATAATATATTTTTTTGGGATGCTTCATTTTGCAATGTTGGTAATAATAGAAATATGCTATGTATTCCTCAAACATGCTACTTTGACGTTCGTAGTTGTGAAAGGCAAATAGTCTGGTGAACAACGGACGAATTGTTTTTAATGCTTTGTCAGGGTATTACAAGCTACGATGTGTATATACTCACTATCTGTGGTTGCAGGTGTTGAATCTCGGGTCCTGGTCATGCCTCTCAAGCAAGGTGCTTGTAGGAAGCTTCTCTCCTAGCTTTGTGTGTGTGTGTGTGTGTGTGTGTGTGTGTGTGTGTATGTGTGTGTGTGTGTGTGTGTGTGTGTGTGTGTGTGTGTATGTGTGTGTACTCACCTAGTTGTACTCACCTAGTTGAGGTTGCGGGGGTCGAGTCCGAGCTCCTGGCCCCGCCTCTTCACTGATCGCTACTAGGTCACTCTCCCTGAGCCGTGAGCTTTATCATACCTCTGCTTAAAGCTATGTATGGATCCTGCCTCCACTACATCGCTTCCCAAACTATTCCACTTACTGACTACTCTGTGGCTGAAGAAATACTTCCTAACATCCCTGTGATTCATCTGTGTCTTCAGCTTCCAACTGTGTCCCCTTGTTACTGTGTGTGTGTGTGTGTGTGTGTGTGTGTGTGTGTGTGTGTGTATGTGTGTGTGTGTGTGTGTGTGTGTACTTACCTAATTATGATTGCAAGGTTTGAGTCTTGGTTTGTGAGCTCTTTTTTAACTATTTTTAAAATTATGTTTGAAGTCACTCTCAACTCTTTCTTCATTCAAGTTATTCCATTTTCTGTCAACCCAGAGGCTATTCAAGTATTTGTTGACATATCTGGTACATTTAGTGCCTTAATTTCCGTCAGTGTCTCTTTATTTCCGATTTCCGCTTTTTTTCACTTGAAGCGTCTTTTTCCTGTTCATCCTATTAAGTCCCTTTAGCACCCTGTATGCTGTGTGTGTGTGTGTGTGTGTGTGTGTGTGTGTGTGTGTGTGTGTGTGTGTGTGTGAATGTATGTGTGTGTGTGAATGCGTATGTGTCGGTGTGTGTGAGTGTGTGTGTTTCAACTGGCCATTTGTTCCATCTTGTCCATTCTTTGTCTGTTTTGCTATCTGTTTTTCTCTCTCTTTATATCTCCCTTATCTCTTTCTTCTTAACCCTCCCTTTTCCTTAGTGGAGAAAATAGGTGACAAATGAAGCTGACGACTAAATTTGAGCCGGGAGACAAGGAAACAAGAGATCCACGTGTCCTAGTTGAGGGAGGAGAATCCCTGGGAGAGGAGTAGGAAGCAATAAAGCCATTGAAAGTAAGGGAAAGTGTATTACGGAGAAAAGAGGGTCTGAAATTGACAAGAAAATGCTTCTTAGGGAAGGAAAAAGTGTGACACTTAATGTGAGTGAATGTAAAATGGAAGGGGCAGAAAATGATGAATGTGACAAGGAGATTTGGGGTTAGATGTCTGAATATGTTATAGGTGAAATGATTTCAAGTGTGAAGAAAGGTATTTATAGTGACTTATGGCCGAAAGTGAGAAAAAGAGTTATTTATGTGGATATATATTGCTGTTAGTGACTTGAAAGTGACTGAAGTTGAGGAGAAAGTGATTATTAAAATAGATTAATATGACTGCTAGTAAATTGAAAGCAACTGCAAGTGAAGAAAAAGTGATAATAAAATTAAAATTAAGCAACTAGAGACATGAAAATGACTGCAATCGATGAGAAAGTGATTATTACTGGAGCTTAACAAGCTACTAGTGAGGCGAGAATGATTAGTAATATAAGAAAATGAATAGCGAAAAGTCACTGCAGGAGATGAAGGATAATAACCCATTTCTCACTCACTGTCTTGACGTATCATATGGGTTATTATCCTTCATCTCCTGCAGTGACTTTTCGCTATTCATTTTCTTATATTACTAATCATTCTCGCCTCACTAGTAGCTTGTTAAGCTCCAGTAATAATCACTTTCTCCTCAACTTCAGTCACTTTCAAGTCACTAACAGCAATATATATCCACATAAATAACTCTTTTTCTCTCAAATGCACTAAATTTGCTTCAAAACAGAAAAAAAATAATGTCATATGGTAAATAGCATTTACTCAAATGTACTCCTGTTAGTTCTTTTAGGGATCAGTGCCTGGGTATCTTTTGTTTTAAAATGCTCTTGCGCAGCCATCTATTTTGAAGCTTATGGGGGTGATATTACAATAAACAGGCAGATACCGTCTACAGGATTCATATATGATGGAAAAAAAGAGAGAAATTCAATATATTGTGATTCTTTATTGACAAGGTTTCGCCTCCACAATGGGCTTTACCAAGACAAAAAGAGATGTGTTTATGACTTGATTAAACCCACTGTGTGGGCGAAACGTTGTCGGTAAAGGATGGTATTATACTGTTTTTGTGTCTCAGTTTCTATCGTGTGATGCCGCTTACCTCCACAATATCAAGAATCTGGTGTGGAAAAAATGACCAACAAAAAGAGGATCTATTAATAAAAATCTGTGGTTGCTGCGATAGTGAACTCTAGGGAAGAGAAAGTGACTGTTGCTGTAAAGAAAGTTATTGCTGTTTGAGGGAAAGTGACTACTGTCGAGAGGAAAGTGACTAGCTCCAGACGTGACTGCTAATGAGGATAAAGTGACTGTCTTTGAAGTGACTGTTATTAAAAGGAACATAACTAATCATAAGGGGAAAGTTACTACCAATTGAAAGGAAAGTTGAAGTTCAGTATAAGAGAAGGAAAAATGAGGGAAAAATGGTAAGAATATGATGAATGACGAAGAAAAAACGACAATTGTGAGGTGAGAAAAGTGCCTCAAAACGAAAGGAAGGTGAACAAAAGCGAGAAGAAAGTGACAAGAAAGTGATGAGGGGAGAAGGGAGAGAATTAAAACCGACGCTAATAAAAATAAATTTTGTAGAGAGCGAACAGTAATTACGATAAGTTACAATTTTATAACTGTAGTGTAGGTAAGACAGTGATGGAGTGAATGATGATGAAAGTGTTTCTTCTTTTTCGGGTCACCCTGCCTTGGTGGGAAACGGCCGATGTGTTAAAAAAAATATTTATCGGGTAAAGTGATTAATAGTGATTTGTAAGGGATTATTAAGACGAGAAAAGTGATCAGATATGGGTAAAAAAGTGATCATTATAAACCTGTACTTAAGAGAGGAGTTTCAGGGCGACGTTTCGGTCGATCCCCTTACCACTGTCGAGTCACTAATCACTTTCCAGATGGGGAAAGTTACTAGTAATTACGGAGAAGTTATTAGAAATGCTAGGCAAGTGATTAATAATAGGTGGAAATCCTCAGCAATGATATCAGTTACTTGTTGTGTACCAGTTTGCCTTCAAGTCAGGATATTTTCAATATATTCCAGAGCAGATAGCTAAATTCGGCGCGTTTCTTCAAAATCCAAAATGATATCGCGTCTGAACCTCCACCATTGTTTGGTATATATGAAGTACTTGTATCTTTTCCTACGCTTTACTTTATATATCTCTTTTAGCTAATCTATTTCTTTTTTTTTTAGTGACAACACTGTAGGTTATTACACATTATCTCTTCTGTTTTGGAGATTTTGTCATAATTTTTTTTTTTTTTTGACATTGTTTGCTATTATCAACTGTTCATTTTACAAAATTTCTTTTCTCTCAACTAAATTAGAATAATTGTTTTTGGTTTATTTGCTAGAGGATACGAGAAGAAATATTAAAATGTAAGAAATATTAGATTCACGGGGAACGAGAGAATTGAATAAAGCTGTGTACTGCCCACAGTAATAAAGAGCAGTACAAAACATGGTTTTATTGTGGCAAAGTCTCTCTCTGTGTAGAACTCTATCAGTTACAATGTTTTGATAAAACTGCACAGAGCGATGCGTTGTCGGAATACAAGCTTAATCTGCAGCTGTGTCCTTTCTTCAATAATTAATAAAGTGAAGGGAGCAGGAGCAAAAAGTAAATCATAGGAAAATACGATTTGGAAATACGGAGAACTAAAAAAAAAAGAACACTACCGTGACTGGAACGATACACAAATAACCCGCACGTAAAATTTATGACGACGTTTTGGTCCGTAATGGACCATCAACTAGTCACAGAGATGAGCGAAGGGAAGGGAGTCAAGGCTGAAATGTGCTGCTTTTATGGCAGTATGTTCACTCATAGGATGAGTGGCACTGCCCAATAAACTCGCCCCTCTGGGCAAAATATCAATCTTGCATCCCTGGTAAGTTGCGGGCTTGGAGCACTATCTGTAATGGTATAAAGTTTTTTTTCATTACTTTTTGCGGCTCTCCAGCGCTTGCTGTTGAACAATTCTGTATTGCTTTCCCTGGTTCACTGTGTATTTGTGTGTATGTGTGCGGGTGTGGGTGGGTGTATGTGTGTGTGTGTGGGGGGGGGGCTGCCTTCCAAACTGGCCAGGATTGCGTGTGTTAAGGAAATTCCTCGTTGAAATCACTGTTTCGTTTATGTCTTCCGCGTGGAAGATGACGGGAGGTAAATGTTCCCACCTTACACAAATAGAATGCGAAATGAACATCATACTCACAGTGAGAAAGTGTCTAGGGTAATGTGTTTATTGCGCCTCTGCACGGACTGAACGCGACGATCTGGCCAGGATATAGACATTGAAAGAGGCAGCAGCGATCCACACCACTGAGGATACTCAGGTCAACTTGATCCTGCACTAGTTGGTTTTGCCCACACCACAGCGTCCGAGAGTCTCATGGTCAAGGCACAGCTGAGGTGATTGCCGCTGGTGGTGACCTCCTCCAAGACCATCATTTGCTCATACCAAGTCACCTGCAAAGGCTCTTCAAACCTCCTATGTAGTCGCAGCCAGTGTACTACCTTGACGACCAAAGACTCCTGCAGTCTTGCAACAGATGAGGTGTGTGAGTGAATGAGTACAGTCACCAAACTGAACTCACTGCTTTCAGTGGCGTCAATTATTTGTAGCCTGTTGGACCTTGTCATACCTACTCTTGTAGATGTAGGATGAGTTTGCCTCCCTTACTTCTCCATGCTGTTCTTCCCTACGGCTGATCTGTCTTCCCTCCCTTTCCATCTTTATTTTTTTTAAGACGCCATCTGTCATTTGTGGCTCTGGAGTGGCTGTAATTCAATTTCGGTTTTTGATGCTGCTGTATATCATTTTCGAACTGTCTTTTAACTTTCTATCTTTGCGTTTCATATTCATTCCAGCTCTCTTACTTGTTTTTCCGTTGTATATTCTCGGAATTCCTTCTACGGCTTCTCACGCCTTTCTTTGCCTTTTCGGCATTTCTTATTGAACTATGGACTCCCTCTGTTCTTATTATGTAATTTTTTTACACTCGGTACAAATCTTTTATTTGCTTCTTGGCACTTTAAATTTACAGCTACCATCATCTATGTTACTGCTTTGCATTCCAGTTGCCTTTCATATAGCTTATATTTTTGTTCCAGGAAATTGATCATGTCGTTGTGATCCCCACTTCTGCTTTTCTGTCACTCGCTTCTTGTCTTCCTCCATCTCCAGTGACAAAGTCTCAAAACTTAATACCAAATGTTCTCTTGCATCCAGTGCTTTCCATTAGTAGATTTAACTTGTTTAATTCATTTAGGGGAAAACATCAGAGAAAGTATTGGGGTCATCTTTCCCTCTTACTCTCTACTTTACATCTTGATTAAAATAGTTCCTTCTTGCTGCAGTCATGGACTTTGCTCAAAATGCTGCGTAACTTCTATGGGTTTAACGCTTCTCCTTAATAATAATAATAATATTATAATAATTCCTACAAGTACAAGTACATGGTATACAGTCCTAGCTGACATCAGTGCCATACTACTATATAGAAAGCCGCTTGTTTTGCAGAACATTTCGGGTAAATTAGGTCAGTTTTGTCCCAGGATGCGACCCACACCAGTCCACTAACCCCCAGGTATACTGATGGATGAACATGGACAGCAGGTGTCTTAAGGAAACGCATCCTAATGTTTTCCAGCCCTACCGGGCATTCGATCTCGGGACATCAGTGTGTGAGCCGAGTGCACTAGCGATCGAGCTATGGGACACTACTGTAATAACACAAATAATAAATAACATAAATAATAATAATAATAATAATAATAATAATAATAAATAATAATAAAATAATAATATAAATAATAATAATAATAATAATAATAATAATAATAATAATAATAATAATAATAATAATAATAATAAAATAATAATATAAATAATAATAATAACAATAATAATAATAATAATAATAATAATAATAATAATAATAATAATAATAAAAATAGCCTGAGCTTGCTACCATCTGCAGCTCATAAGACTGCCATCCCCACGAGCCCATTTGAGGCGGGGTAGATGGCAGACCAGAGGCCTAGCTTCTCCCTACGAGCCCCGTGAGGGCGGGGAATGTGGCTAGGCCTGGGGACACTTGGTCCCAAAGATGAGGAGGTACTGTACCTCCTCCCATGGGAGACTTAAGTCTCGAGACACTCCCCAGATAGGGAGCCAAGGCCGGGTCACCACTACTTGGAAAAGACCCGGGCCGGGAGAATACCGGCGAATAAAAAAAAAAAATAATAAAAAAAAAATAATAATAATAATAATCATAATAACAATAACATTAATAATAATAATGATAATAATAATAACATAAGATCAACACCATGCCCAGCCCTTCTAGGGCAGGGTAGGTGCCCGAGCCAGAGCTTGCAGCTCACAAGCCTGCCATTTCCATTAGTCCCCTTGGGGCGGGGATGGCAGACCAGAGAGGCTTAGCTTCTCCCTACGAGCCCCGTGAGGGCAGGGAATATGGCTAGGCCTGGGCCAGTTGGTCCCAAAGATGAGGGGGTACTTGTGCCTCCTCCCATGAGAGACTGAGGTCTCAGACACTCCCTAGACAGGGAGCCAAGGTCGGGCCACCACTTGGAAAAGGCCCGGGCCGGGAGAATACCCGCGAATCTTTAAAAAAAAAAACAAATAATATAAATAATAATAAATAATAAAAATAATAATAATGACATAAATAATAATAATAATAATAATAATAATAATAATAATAATAATAATAATAATAATAATAATAGTAATAATAATAATAATAATAATAATAATAATAATAATAATAGTAAAATAAATGTCAGTGGTGACTCCATGGGAAGTCTCCTTTCTCTAAAAAACTTCCTTATGGCTGAAATCCTCATGGTGTTTGATCTTCAGAGTGGCTCCTTGTTCTTTGCCATTTTCCTCTTCTTCCTTCCCCCCTTCCCTCGCTTATTATGCTGCTTACGTCAGCGTTGTCACGCCACCTTCTTTGAAAAGTCCTTGACTTTCATAAACCACTCAAAAGCAAATCCAGAGAGAGAGAGAGAGAGAGAGGTGAAAGAGAGAAAGAGGTAGAGGGAGAGGACGGAGCGTATGTAAACTCAAGCTTCTCCTCTACGTATTAATTTACCACTGAACGTGGAGGTGGAGTTGAGTTTCACAGGCAAGCGTAGGCGGTTTGTGGGTGAGCTCTTCTGCCTGGCAGGCCTGACCTTTAGTTGGCAAGTATTAATACTGTAGGCGGCAAGTGCTCTAACATACTTAAACACCCACCCACACATATTTACAGACACACACACACACACACACACCGTGGAATAGTCTGGGAAGTGATGTAGTGGAGGCAGGATCCATACATAGCTTTAAGAAGAGGTGTGATAAAGCTCCAGTGAAGCGACAGAACCAGGAGCTGTGACTCGACTCCTGCAACCACAACTAGGTGAGTACAACTAGGTAAGTACACACACACACACACACACACACACACAAAGAAGTGGAAGTTGAAGACTCAGATGAGTCACAGGGATGTTAGAAAGTATTTCTTAAGTCATAGAGTTGTCAGAAAGTACAATAGTCTGGAGAGTGATGAAGTGGAGGCAGGATCCATACATAGCTTTAAGAAGAGGTGCACCTATAAGGCAAGTCACGTATCAGTATAAAGCCTATTAGAAAAAACACAACATACGAAATTCAATATTAATTATTCTATCGGAAAAAGCTGATGTTATGACCAAAAACAGATGACCCATCCTCCTATGCAACAGACTTCCAGACTTCTGTGTGTGAGAATAGCTATTCTCACACACAGAAATATACCGAAAGGTGTTTATTTCTCAGGGTAAATATAGTTCGTGTTTAATTTAATTCCAGATTTAGGGATTAAAATATTCTTGATTGGCGGTAAACAGGTTATACGCAGCCTTAGTGACTTTCATGTAGTGCATAAGCACTACTCAATTAACAATTAGATTCTCCGTAAGATGGAATTACCCAAACTTGATCTTGTAATCTGTCTTTGGAAGCAACGGGTCGCTGAAGAAAGCTCCGGCAACGAGCATAGAGCAGTAATGATGGTACCTTATTTGTCAGGGAACAGAAGTGTTTACTGACACGGGTCTTAAGCAGGTGATGACCCACTGTGTGGTTAAGCATCCTCTGGATTACTTGTGCTGCGTTTTTCACTTCATATATGTAGGAACCAAAGATCGTTACATAGATTTCTAAGATGGCTAGCAGGAGTAAATCGTCATCCTCGTAGGCTGCAGAGGTCCCATATTAGAGTACGACTCATTTGTCTGCCATAAGAGCTGAACAGCTGCCAGGATTGGTTGGGTCTGTGTTTGCGCGTGTGTGTATTCACCTATTTGTACTCACCTATTTTTGCTTAGAAGGGTTGAGTCGTAGCTCCTGGACCCACCTCTTCGCTGGTCGTTACTAGGTCCACTCTCTCCTTGTTCCAATAGCTTTATCGTACCTCTTCTTAAAATTATGTATAGGTCCTGCCTTCACCAAATCACTCTCCAGATTGTTCCACTTCCTGACAACTTTGTGACAGAAGGAATACTTTCTAACATCTCTGTGACTCTTCTGAATTTTCAACTTCCAGTTGTGGCCTTTTGTTCGAGTGTGTGTGTGTGTGTGTACTCACCTAGTTGTACTCACCTAGTTGAGGTTGCGGGGGTCGAGTCCGAGCTCCTGGCCCCGCCTCTTCACTGATCGCTACTAAGTCACTCTCCCTGAGCCGTGAGCTTTATCATACCTCTGCTTAAAGCTATGTATGGATCCTGCCTCCACTACATCGCTTCCCAAACTATTCCACTTACTGACTACTCTGTGGCTGAAGAAATACTTCCTAACATCCCTGTGATTCATCTGTGTCTTCAGCTTCCAACTGTGTCCCCTTGTTACTGTGTCCTATCTCTGGAACATCCTGTCTTTGTCCACCTTGTCAATTCCTCTCAGTATTTTGTATGTCGTTATCATGTCCCCCCTAGCTCTCCTGTCCTCCAGTGTCGTCAGGTCGATTTCCCTTAACCTCTCCTCGTAGGACATACCTCTTAGCTCTGGGACTAGTCTTGTTGCAAACCTTTGCACTTTCTCTAGTTTCTTCACGTGCTTGGCTAGGTGTGGGTTCCAAACTGGTGCCGCATACTCCAATATGGGCCTAACGTACACGGTGTACAGGGTCCTGAATGATTCCTTATTAAGATGTCAGAATGCTGTTCTGAGGTTTGCTAGGCGCCCATATGCTGCAGCAGTTATTTGGTTGATGTGCGCTTCAGGAGATGTGCCTGGTGTTATACTCACCCCAAGATCTTTTTCCTTGAGTGAGGTTTGTAGTCTCTGACCCCCTAGACTGTACTCCGTCTGCGGCCTTCTTTGCCCTTCCCCAATCTTCATGACTTTGCACTTGGTGGGATTGAACTCCAGGAGCCAATTGCTGGACCAGGTGTGCAGCCTGTCCATATCCCTTTGTAGCTTTGCCTGGTCTTCGATCGAGTGAATTCTTCTCATCAACTTCACGTCATCTGCAAACAGGGACACCTCAGAGTCTATTCCTTCCGTCATGTCGTTCACAAATACCAGAAACAGCACTGGTCCTAGGACTGACCCCTGCGGGACCCCGCTGGTCACAGGTGCCCACTCTGACACCTCGCCACGTACCATGACTCGCTGCTGTCTTCCTGACAAGTATTCTCTGATCCATTGTAGTGCCTTCCCTGTTATCCCTGCTTGGTCCTCCAGTTTTTGCACCAATCTCTTGTGTGGAACTGTGTCAAACGCCTTCTTGCAGTCCAAGAAAATGCAATCCACCCACCCCTCTCTCTCTTGTCTTACTGCTGTCACCATGTCATAGAACTCCAGTAGGTTTGTGACACAGGATTTCCCGTCCCTGAAGCCATGTTGGCTGCTGTTGATGAGATCGTTCCTTTCTAGGTGTTCCACCACTCTTCTCCTGATAATCTTCTCCATGATTTTGTATACTATACATGTCAGTGACACTGGTCTGTAGTTTAATGCTTCATGTCTGTCTCCTTTTTTAAAGATTGGGACTACATTTGCTGTCTGTGTGTGTGTGTGTGTGTGTGTGTGTGTGTGTGTGTGTGTGTGTGTGTGTGTGTGTGTGTGTGTGTGTGTGTGTGTGTGTGTGTGTGTGTGTGTTTATTTAAATAATTTAAATTTCCAGTTTTACATCCTTTTCTATCCCTCCGTCTTTTTCATTTCATTGGTCTATCACTCCTCAAAAGAAAAATTTCCTGGGAGCTTCTCCACTTTCATCTCCACGACTGTTGGTTCTTCTTATCCTAAACCCAGGGAGGAATAGACTCTGTGTATTGTGAGAATACAAATCACCGTTGTTATAAATTGAAGGAGAGATGTGTTGGTGTACCATAACTCAAGGGATACAGCTCTAAGGAGAAGCATAGCTCAATAGATGTAGCTCTAACGAAGATAGAATTTATGTGGACACCGACACAGAATGGTATTATTATTATTATTATTATTATTATTATTATTATTATCATTATTATTATTATTATTATTATTATTATTATTATTATTATTATTATTATATATTCTCATATTCTACAATTCATACATTTTATTGGGCTGTTATGTTACACCTGGTACAAAGACTGAGTATTGATTTGAGTAATATCATAATACCGTACCTTAATTAAGGGCGAAACGTTATCCCGATGAAAGCTCTACAAATTATATCTTCGTATTCTAAGCTTAGGGCATTTCACCTTATCATCAGTGCACATGAGATCTCTTTATCTAGTGTGTAAGTAAACAAAGGTGGTGATGACATTGACATGTATGTATCAAGACATTTATTGAGGATACATTCCCTCCCATCGGTGGGCGAAATGTAGCCCCAATAAATGTTTTAATACACGCATACGCGTCTTTGTCACATGCAGGTCTGTTGTTTCTGTAGATTAGGTTTAAAAATATTTCTTTACTTAGCGAGTCCACAATTTTAGGACGGAGTACCGAGCCTCAACAATATGCTGAAATTCAGTCTGTTTATCATAGTAGATGATTTATCAAAGCCGTTCAACGCTAATTACTTTCCATTTCAATATAATTACGCTAAAGATTCGTGCGAGTTCTTAACTGGGTTCATCAAGTGGCTGCCAGATCCTTCAAGGAAGCAGGTGAAGGGTTTCTGATCCAAGGAATTACAGCTTTCCTTCCCTGGATCAAACCTGATTCCTCCTCTCATAAAGGCTCTTCCCTTCAAGGGAATTAAAGTGTAAAATAGAAAGGAGGGACATCAGATGATCTGAAGGTCCCAGTCTGAGTGGTCCAGGTATGTAGGTCGCTGTCTGAGTGGTCAGGTATGAAGGTCCCTGTCTGAGTGGCCCAGGTATGTAGATCCCTGTCTAAGTGGTCCAGGTATGTAGGTCCCTGTCTGAGAGGTCCAGGTATATAGGTCCTAGTCTGAGTAGTCCAGGTATGTAGGTCCCTGTCTGAGTGGTCCAGGTATGTATGTCCCTGTTTAAGTAGTCCAGGTATGTAGGTCCCGGCGTGAGTGGTCCAGGTATGTAGGTTCCGGTCTGAGTGCTCCAGGAGTGTAAATCCCTGTCTGAGGGGTCCTGAGATGTAGGTCCCTGTCTGAGGGGTCCTGAGATGTAGGTCACGTTCTGAGGGTCCTGATATGTAGGTCCCAGTCTGAGGGGTCCTGAGATATAGTGTTATTACTGTTCTTGCTGCTGAACAGCGGTTTAGTGCCGGTGAAGGTAGCGTAGGTGGCAATGATACGGCCGTGGACTAGTATGGCTTTAATTGGATAGGAGTGAGTACACAACGGGCAGTGTGAGGGAGTGACCGCAAGCCAGTCCGTGGAGGGGGAGCACTTGTGCCTATCAGGTCGGTCGGCCTAGGAGTGAGAGCGAATGGGCTCAGCCTCCCACTGACCTGGGTGAGCCTACAGAGGGCAGCACTTAAATGCCGCGAAATATGAACTAGTCAGAACAGACGGCTAGGCTGTGTGTTCTGACAGTACAGGCTGTCTACATTTGCTCGGCCACGCACCTCGCGTCGTCCCGACGCGACAATACTGGTGGGCCCGTAGGTATAAAGGAATTACGTACACTAGCTACCCCAGAGAGGGACTGGCTTTCGCTCACTTGTAAATCAAAAATGGACATAAAAATGCAACAGGCAAAAAAAAAACCTCTCCCATCCAGGGAAAGAGAAAACTGGCTTGCCCGGAGTCCGTGAACCTATCAGTAGCTTTCATAAGGTTCACGTCTGAGCGTAATGCCCGCGCCAAGGAAAGCAAAGTGGAACCAGGTTGCAAAGTTATGTTGCTCAACCCAGCGCAGACCCCAGGTATGCACAAACTTGTCCCAAAATTCGTGGGTCCTTACCGTGTCCTCCGACAGCTCCGTGGCAATAAGTTCGAGGCGAGGGAGATTGCTACTGGAACTATCAAGGAAGCCCACCTTGATCACATGAAGTATGTGGACCATGTGCAGGCCGAAGCAGAGCTGGAGTCGTGTGTGTTGCAACGCCACGATCAGACCAATGCTGGGGACAACCCGTCTACCCCTTCTCCCACTACTACTGTTACTGAAGACGGCCCAGTAAGGCTCCATACTTATGGCCTGCGACTCAGGACAACAGTACATTTCTGTGACATTGACGTACCTACTGACTTGTCTGACTCCTACGCTAGTTATGCTAATTGTTTGCTTGCAGAAAGGGGTATAAATGCGCACACATTGCATAGCTAGTTGATAATGGAGTCAGGGTGGACAACATCATGTAATTATGTAAATACTTTTAGAAGGGTACCCAGAGTGTAATGAATTCCATGGATATAGTATTATTGTAGGTATGTGCACCCAGTGTTTTTATATATAAAAAAAGCCTGTATTACGGTCAGAGCAGTGCTGCCCTGAATAGGTCACGTTCTGAGGGGTCTTGAGATTTACGTCACGGTCTGAGTGGTAACCAAATCACATTAAATCTGATTAAACTGGATTTGCCAATCAGCCTAGGAAGAGGAATGGGATTAGCTAGTTTTGCCAATAAGCAGATGAGAGGAACGCTGTTCCACTGGTACTCAAGATTTATGGATAATTTAGAATAAGACACATGTGCAACAGCTGTCTATATTTTGTTGACGTTTCGCCCATCAGAGGTTTTATTAATACAATACATGGACGAAAAAAAAAACGAAGACTGAAGATGATTAAGATTAGGTAATCAGTCCCTCACCCTAGCAACAGGTGTTCACCTGCTACTAGGCTGAGGGACTGATTACCTCGTCTTCACTCCTCTGTTTTTGGTCCATGTATTGTATTGATAAAACCACTGGTGGGCGAAACGTCTACACAAAAATGATATCCGGTTGTTGCACATGTGTCTGATTCTTCAACATGTTCGTATTATATATCATTGATGCTAAAATGTAGATAATGTTTGGAGATGGATGAAATATGATAACGTTTGGAAACGGATTGAAACGTGGATAATGTTTGGAGGTGAAACATAGACAAAAGCCACGATAACTAGGATATGAAATGTGATGATGAGCAGAGAGAAATAATGTTTATTTCAGAAGAGAGGAGACGAGAGAAGAGGCGCTGAAAAAAATGAGAAAGAAAATGGAGAGGGGAAAAAAGATGACTTAGCGAAGGGGAGAGAGAGAGAGAGAGAGAGAGAGAGAGAGAGAGAGAGAGAGAGAGAGAGAGAGAGAGAGAGAGAGAGAGAGAGAGAGAGAGAGAGAGAGAGAGAGAGAGAGAGAGAAAGAGAGAGAGAGAGAGAGAGAGAGAGAGAGAGAGAGAGAGAGAGAGAGAGAGAGAGAGAGAGAGAGAAACGAAGTAGATGAGACAGCGAGAAAGGGAGACGAAAAAGACTATAATAGCGAAAGAAAACGATGGCCAGGGATAGAAAAAAGTCACAATAGCTTGGGCTGGAACGAGTTTGATGGATGAGAGGCAATAAAAGATGATGGCAGAAGAAGCAGCCGTGATGATGGTGGGCGTAACAGTGAAGGGAGAGAGATGATGCCACTGATAGTCATCGTAAAAATAATAATAGTGATAATATTAATGAACATTATTACAGTCTCTGTTGACATACTCAGTTACTGTATTATCCCATATTTTTTCTTATACTCGTATATCACGTTTAGAATTTTGTTTCTGGGCGTTTTCAAGGAAGGTTGCATAATAATAATAATAATAATAATAATAATAATAATAATAATAATAATAATAATAATAATAATAATAATAATAATTTATATTTTTTATTAACACATCGGCCGTTTCCTACCAAGGTATGGTGGCCCGAAAAAGAAAAACTTTTACCATCATTCACTCCATCACTGTCTTGCCAGAGGCATGCTTACACTACAGTTATAAAACTGCAACATTAACACCCCTCCTTCAGAGTGCAGACACTGTACTTCCCATCTCCAGGACTCAAGTCCGGCCTGCCGGTTTCTCTGAATCCCTTCATAAATGTTACTTTGCTCACACTCCAACAGCACGTCAAGTCCTAAAAACCATTTGTCTCCATTCGCTCCTAACACGCTCACGCACGCTTGCTGGAAGCCTAAGCCCCTTGCACACAAAGCATCCTTTACCCTGTCCCTCCAACCTTTCCAAGGCCGACTTCTTCTCCACCTTCCCTCCACTCCAAATTTATACACTCTCAAAGTCACTCTATTTTGTTCCACCCTCTCTACATGTCCGCACCACTTCGACAACCCCTCCTTAGCCGTCTGGATAATAGATTTGGTAATCCTAATTTCCAAACTACGAATTCCCTGCATTATATTTACACCACACATTTCCCTCAGACATAACATCTCCACTGCCTCCAGCCTTCTCCTTGTTGCAACATTCACCGCTCATGCTTCGCACACATATAAGTGCGTTGGTATAACTATACTCTCATACATTACTATCTTTGCATCCAAGGACAAAGTTCTTTGTGTCCACAGACTCCCAAGTGCACCACTCACGCCTTTCCCCTCATCAGTTCTATGGTTTACCTCATCTTTCATAGACCCATCTGCTGACACGTCCACTCCTAAATATCTGAATACATTACCTCCTCCATATTCTCTCCCTCTAATCTGATATCCAGTCTTTTGTTACCTTTTTTTTTGTTATCCTCATCACCTTACTCTTTCCTATATTCACTTTTAATTTTCTTCTTTTACATACTCTACCAAACTCATCCACCAACCTCTGCAACTTCTCTTCAGAATCTCCCAAAAGCACAGTGTCATCAGTAAAGAGCAACTGTGACAACTCCCACTTTCTGTTAGATTCTTTATCTTTTAACTCCACACCTCTTGCCAACACCCGAGCATTCACTGCTCTTACAACCCCGTGTATAAATTCATTGAATAACCGTGGTGACATCAAACATCCTTGTTTAAGGCCTACTTTTACTGGGAAATAATCTCCCTCTCTCCTGCATACTGTAACCTGAGCCTCACTATCCTCGTAAAACCTTTTCACTGCTTTCAGTGACCTACCTCCTATTCCATACATCTGCAGCATCTTCCACATTGCTCCCCTATCCACCTTGTCATACGCCTTTTCCAAATCCATAAATGCCACAAAACCCTCTTTATCCTTATCTAAATACTGTTCACCTATATGTTTCACTGTAAACACTTGGTCTACACACCCCCTACCTTTCCTAAAGCCTTCTTGTTTATCTGCTATCCTACTCTCCGTCTTCCTCTTAATTCTTTCAATAATAACTCTATATATGCTCAACAGACTTATTCCCCTATAATTTTTCCACTCTGTTTTGTCCCCAAAGGAACTAGGCATTCTCTCTGCCAGTGCCTAGGTACCTTACCCTCTTCCACACATTTATTAAATAAAAGCAAAAACCACTCCAAAGCTACATCCCCGCCTGCTTTTAACACTTCTATCTTATCCCATCAATCCCAGCTGCCTTACCCTCTTTCATTCTACCCACTGTTTCATGAACTTCCCCCACACTCACAACTCGCTCCTCCTCACTTCTACGATATGTTATTCCTCCTTTCCTCATACACGAAATCACAGCTTCCCCATCTTCTTCAATATTTAACAATTCCTCAAAATATTGTCTCCATCTTCCCGATGCCTCTAACTATTTTTAACTATCAAATCCATTCGTTCCCTAGGCTTCCCCAACTTATTAATCTCACTCCAAAACTTTTTCTTATTTTCAACAAAATTTGTTGATAACATCTCACCCACTGTCTCATTTGCTCTCTTTTTATATTGCTTCACCACTCTCTTAACCTCTCTTTTCCTTTCCATATGCTTGCTAACTTTTTCTCTCTTACTACTCTACATCATCATTCCACCAATTGCTCCTCTTCCCTCCTGCACCCACATTCATGTAACCACAAACTTCTGCTAAATACTCTAACACTACATTGTTAAACCTACCCCGTATATCTTCAATCCCATTTATACTTCAATAGTTGTTTATATCTTACCCTAACTGCCTCCTCCTTCAGATTATAATAATAATAATAATAATAATAATAATAATAATAATAATAATAATAATAATAATAATAATAATAATGATAATAATAATATAATAATAATAATAATAATAATAATAATAATAATAATAATAATAAAATAATAATAATAATAATAATAGTAATAATAATAATAATAATAATAATAATAATAATAATAATAATAATAATAATAATAATAATAATAATAATACCAGAGGATTATAAATTAATAATTATTGTGGTTGAAGATGCTGAAGATTCTCGTAATTCTGGCTCCACAGACAGCAACAAACTTTCCTCCGTTGAGTGAAATATTTACCTACAACACTGACTTGCCATTTGATCCCTGTCCCCTCGCTCTCTCTCTCTCTCTCTCTCTCTCTCTCTCTCTCTCTCTCTCTCTCTCTCTCTCTCTCTCTCTCTCTTTCACACACAAATAGGACTTCAGAGTTCTAAAGGATTAATGAGAATTTTTACCACGTGTTTATAAAATTAGACGTTATCTTCCCACTGCTCGTTTCATAGCCTGGCGCAACTAGCGTCTACTTTGATGTTTTCTCTTTTCAATTACTATCAAGAATATCTTTCAGCATAGTTTTTTTTTCCTCTAGTTTATTAAAGGTTCGTGCACACTCTGTCACCCACGACGTGATGCACTTCCTTGCTGTTTCGAATCCCGTAAAATGGAAGCTTGTATTCTTAAACCATACCCCCGGCCGGGATTGAACCCGCGGTCATAGAGTCTCAAAACTCCAGCCCGTCGCGTTAGCCACTAGACCAGCTAGCCACAATAAGATTCATCCAACTAGGTATATTTCTACACCATAGGAAAGTTAGCACAGGCACCTCTGTGACCACAAATGCAAGTTTTTACAGACGAATCTCCAGCTAGCGTGGCCGTGACGAACTCTAGCTCAAGTCCCTTCACTGCCGTCAACATGACTCAAGAAATCGTAATGACACGATTGCAAATAAACCATACCCCCGGCCGGGATTGAACCCGTCACAGAGGTGCCTGTGCTAACTTTCCTATGGTGTAGAAATATACCTAGTTGGATGAATCTTATTGTGGCTAGCTGGTCTAGTGGCTAACGCGACGGGCTGGAGTTTTGAGACTCTATGACCGCGGGTTCAATCCCGGCCGGGGGTATGGTTTATTTGCAATCGTGTCATTACGATTTCTTGAGTCTTGTATTCTTATCAGCATGAAGCGCTAAACCTGTACAGGCCATACAGTACCTGGCAAATGGGTTAGTTGGGAGGTAATCAGGTTAAATCAGAATGAGTGGGCAGCCCAAATTTCTTGGATCAAGAATTCTTCATCATCTTCAAGGTACTTCCCCTTGAAGTCATTAAGTTCAAAAGCCTTGTTATCTAACTTTAATAATTATACGACAGTTTTTCTACTGTAATTGTGAACAAAATTAGTGATTATGTAATTCTGGTCAGTCCATTATTCGTAAATATACATTTGTTTAATCAGAAAAGAACTTTTTTCTTAAATTAGCGTTGTTGTGAGATGCTGTTGATCACTCCCTTAGCCCCCTTCTGTATGAGATTGATAAAATCCGCTGCACAGGTGAGACATTTATCCTATAAAGACACAGATGTTGCACATGTTTTATGTGTCAGGTTGTGAGTGTCGTATACATTTGATGTAATGATATAATATACATCAAACCTAACCTAACCTAACCTAAACTAGATCAAACCTAAGCTAACCTGAACTAGATCAAAACTAACCTAACCTAACCTAAACTAGATCAAACCTAAGCTAACCTAACCTAACCTATGCTTCACACAAAATAGAGGACCACTGCAAAAAGTTAACTGACCCTTGCTCAACGTAACATAAATTAAATTTATGTGTTCTCTAAGCACCTTTCATATATATTTATTATTTTAGTTAAGGCTAGGGGAATGAGCGACGTAAAACTGGATCTCCACGAAGAAGCCCGAGCAACGCTAATATGACCAGTATTACTGCTTCATCGCTTCCCTCCTCTCCCCCCTCTGTGCTTCAATACTCCAAGTCTTGTTTCATGTCTCTGTATTAGAATGATAAAGCCTTTCACGGGCGAAACGTCTCACAAATAAAGATACCCAGATATTCCGTAAATTTTTATCAAGAAAAAGTTCCTGCAAATCAGTTACGGAAAGATTAGATTATTTTTATTATCTAATGATTTGAAGTAGGTGGCTGTTTTGAGTCCTATTTTATTATCACTTTTTTTTCACCCACTGTGCGAGAGGATTCGGGGTTGTGGCGTGGTTGGCTGTTATGTTGGCCACAGAGTGTTAGACCAGGAGATTGTAATTCCCAAGTAATAGTAACTTTAGATTTGCTGAGACTAAATCATTGAACCTGTCACCTTTGAAGCTGCCTTAACCACTGAACTCAGAGTTTAATGCTTCAGGATATCCTCATTACCTTAATGAAGTCTCCCAGCATAGACTGACTTGTCAACAGTACGAGTCATGTTGTGTAGGAATATTTATTTGCACAGTAAGTAGAATATTGTTAAGGCCAGCAAATGTTGGTTTGAGAGATTTAAGAATTGCAGAATACCCCAACGTAACACGTTAATTTGCAGGACACGCTTAGCTATGCACAGTACGATTGCAGAATACGCATACAAGCAAAGCCGACTGCAAAATTCTCCACACCGAACCAGAGTGCAGTGACAGGACATTACACCACCGCTCCAGCATTTAGAATGGCATGAATTGAGGTGACATTGAGCGCTAATGCCCTTACGGCTAATGACTCGTCCTCATAGGAAGAACATTGGGTGAGTCCTTAGCCGCTAAGGCATCAGCACTCTGTCAATCTATTTTATGCCGGTTCAAATCCTGGAGCGGTGGTGTAAGGTTATGTCGCTACACTCTCTGTCCTCACATTCCATTTTCTGTGCAAATGAAGAAAATGGACTAAATATACCAATACAACATGACTCGTACTACTAAAAGACAAACTTCGTTAACTGATGTACGAAACCCATCCTGTGTGATGGAATGTGACAGCAAAACATGGCTACCTTTCATTATCTCTAGGTAATTCTCATATAAACTTGGTAGTACACTTCTGATGTGCCCGGTATCATTTAATAATAACAAAATGGTGAGCAGAGCAACTTGAAATTTCTAAGCAGAGCCATAAGTATAACGCTGTTTATGGCTTCACTGTGACTTTGCTCATAGTGACCGTGTTCATGACTTAGTAACCTTATTCATGGTGACTATGTGCATTGCTAAGTGACTCGTCTATGGTAACCGCGTTCATACCTTAGTAACAACTGCCTCACTTGAAATAATAATTAAAATTAAAATATAAGTTTTTTGAATAATAAAAAATTGTATTGGCAGCATCAGTACTCTCTTTTCTCTTACTTATTATCCCGAAACCAAGACTTTCATAAAAAAAAAAAAAACAATAGCAGTTACCGTTTGCTTACCTGGATCAAACCTGATAACCGTCCATTCCCCAGGCGACGTGTGACTCATGTGGGTGTAGCGCTTCCCCATGACTTACAATTATTATAATCTCCAAAATAGTTACGTTCCAAACCGGTAGAATTTTTGTGTTAACAGTCTTCTCGATAAAATCTACTGTAACGTAAGAAAGTAGAATTACGAAGCACTGGCAAAGATAAATTTTGTTATAATCGTTGGGAAGCTCTAAACGTTTACGGCTCATGCAACACCTGGGGAAAGGGAGGTCATGAGGTTTGATCCATGGAAGGGGGGGGAGGGCAGCTCCACTTGCTTTAATCAAGAGTCCTTCAGCAAGACCAAGGCTCCCTGAAAAAGGTGACAGAGCAGTGACTTGCAAGATTGATTTAATCAGAGATTTAATTACACTGATAGATATCAACTAGGTCGCAAGTTTTACATTAAAGTCTTGAATGTTTCCTCCGCTCCTTCAAGATGATGTACCTTAATGATGTACAATAATGCTATTTCTACGGTCAAGATTAAGCGACCGCCTATGGTGCCATTGTTATAATATATTTTATGTTTTGTTCCTGATAAATCATCATCATCATCATCATCATCATCATCATCATCATCATCATCATCATCATCATCATCATCATCATCATCTTCTTCTTCTTCTTCTTCTTCTTCTTCTTCTTCTTCTTCTAGCGTTTTGAATTTGTGCATTATCGTCTTGGAAGATAGCACTAAAAAGGACCTGTAACACATTTAAACTGATCATTCAGTCATTCGACAGTTAAGTCAATAGGTTCTCAGAATATTTTGTCCAACCCCTGATGCCTGATATATATATATATATATATATATATATATATATATATATATATATATATATATATATATATATATATATATATATATATATAAACAGATATTTAGGAGTGGATGGGTCTATGAAAGATGACTCTATGAAAGACGAGGTGAATCATAGAATTGACGTGGGGACAAAAGTGAGTGGTGCACTGAGTAGTCTGTGGAGAGAAAGAACTTTGTCCACGGAAGCAAAGAGGGGAATGTATGAGAGTATAGTTATACCAACGCTCTCATGTGTGTGAAGCATGGGTGGTGAATGTTGCAACAAGGAGAAGGCTGGAGGCAGTGGAGATATCGTGTCTGAGGGCAATGTGTAGTGCGAATATAATGCAGAGAATTCGTAGTTTGGAAATTAGGAGAAGGTGCATGATTACTAAAACTATTATCCAGAGGGCTGAGGAGGGGTTGTTGAGATGCTTCAGACATGTAGAGAGGAAAGAACAAAATTGAATGACTTCGAGAGTGTATATATCTGTAGTTGAGGGAAGGTGAGGTAGAGATCGGCCTAGGGAAGGTTGGAGGGAAAGGGTAAAAGAGGTTCTGTGTGAGTAGCGGCTTGGACTTCCAGTAAGCATGCATGAGCGTGTTAAATAGGAGCGAATTGAGACAAATGGTATTTTGGACTTGACGTTTTGTTGGAGTGTGTGTAGGGTAACATTTATGAAGGGATTCAGGGAAGCGGCAGGCCGGACTTGAGTCTTGGATATGGGAAATACAGTGTTTGCACTCTGAAGGAGGCGTGTTAATGTTGCAGTTTTGTAACTGTAGTGTAAGCGCGCCTCTGCCAAGACAGTGATGGAGTGAATGATGGTGAAAGTTTTTCTTTTTCGGGCCACCCTACCTTAGTGGGAAACGGCTGATGTGTTAATAAAAATAATATATATTATATCAATGAACCTCGCAGAAACAAGCGGGAATATACAAAGAAACATCGCAGTCAGCAGGATTCGAAACTACTACTGAGTACGGTCAAGATTCTCTGGCAGCGCTCTAGTTCACTCAGCCACACAAATCCCACATAGACAATGGAGCCTGGTTCACAAGTCATGTTTCTTTCCCAGCCCGGGCACGTCAGTCAGCCTCAAGCATGGATTCAAGCTATTTCAACCTCCTGTATGTTCTGACCTCTCTAACGATTTTTATATGAATGCATCACGCAGAAACGCTCACTGACGTGCCCAGGCTGGGAAAGAAACATGACTTGTGAACCAGGTTGCCCAGTCTATGTGGCATTTGTGTGGCCGAGTAGACTACAGCGCTGCCTGAGAATTTTGACCGTCCTCAGTAGTGGTTTCGAATCCTGCTGACTGCGATCTCTCTTTATGTATATATATATATATATATATATATATATATATATATATATATATATATATATATATATATATATATATATATATATATATATTTCACAAAGAACTGGGTGATGTTGCAGCTATCTGAAACAGCACTTGCATTTCATTTCATTTGAAAACGCTAATCATAAATGATCTCCGTGGGAGGTAGAATTCTGATGGCTGCCCATCGTGGGGTGAATTAACTGTCTTCTAGAGATCCACGAAGTTTAGCATTTTGTGGATCTTACGAAGTCTATACCTGAACACAATAAAACTACCGAGAACTCTCCTGTGTCCCATGCTTTAATGAAATTGCAGGTCTATCCAGGCAAGGTCAACGCGAGAGATAAGCTACCATGTATGATACTTGCCCAAAAGGTGGAAAATTCAGCCAATGATAGACCATTTAGTACAGGAGTTTTGAATACTAAACCTGGATGTAAACATGTACCAGTATACAGTCTTACAGGTACAAGATATACTTTACCTTGTCGAGCTTCTTGGATGGTTTACTTGCGAGATTCATTACATAATTTTTCATAGGCATTGTGGAGTCGTATTACAGCTGTAGGACATTAGCTTCATCGTTTGGTGCTAGGGCTTTTCCATAACGCCGTCCATAGATCATTATCATTTGCTCTTTCTCAGAAGCGATTATAATCTGCCACAGCTTGTTCCAGTGTGCTTGAGATCACACTGGATCATGTACATATGAGAGTAAAGTCATCTGCATAAAAATGAAATACGGCGATGAAGTAACGTAGGTGGATGAAATTTACATCCCATAGCGATGGACTAAACACACTCCCTTGAGAACAGTCACTCAGGAGTTGCAAGATGGAGACAGAAATATCTGGTGCTTATATGTGTTAGGATGCCCTGTTGCCATACCTGATTAAAGTCACCAACAATGTCCGGTGCAACTATACAGCATCAGTAATTACTCGGTATAAGGCTGCGCCAGTACCAACAACTACCATACTTTTCAGGAGATTTTTCGACGCAAGAAAATATACAGTTACTGGCTCTGGCTTCTCCTTCTATTCCATCCTCTCTTTTGATTCTTATGCCGTCTACCTAACGGTCGTCTGTCATCTTATTTATTAAATTGAATATGAAGAAACGAAAAATTAATGTGGGAGGACACGATCACCTATATTAATCTGTTCTTTCTTAAATAGGAAAATTATATAACTTTTTAAATAAATTTTTCCTAATAAGCTTTCAGTAAAACTTGTAAAAGTAGTGGTTGATATGTGAGTTAAATCTCAGTTCCTGGCCCCGCCTCTCTGCTGACCGGTTTCATCCTCTCTTAGCTGTGCGAGCCCTGTCAAACGTATTCTCATGTACTGCAGATGTGATTTGGTTGATGTATGCCTCAGGCAATGTGTTTGGTGTTAGGTTCACCCCGAGCCTCTTCTCCGTTCATAGTCTATGCCATCCCAATTTTCATAAACTTGTAGTTGGGTGTGGTAAATTCCAATAATCACTTTTCAGACCTAACCTGCGGCTTGCTTAGGTCAGTTTGTAGCCTTTTCTTCACCTCACCCGTTTTTATTCTTCTCATTAGTTTCACATCATCTGTGAATATAGGAAACATCAGATTCGCTCTCTTCTGTCATGTCTTTCACGTACACTAGGAACAGTACCGATCCCAGTACCAATCATTATGGAACGTCCCTTGTCACACTTGCCCATCCCACTGCCTATTCCCAGACAGTCGCACTTTGTTTCCTTCATGTTAAGTATGCCTTGATCCACTGAAGTGTTTCCCCTGTTATTCTTGCCTGTCTATCCAGCTTTTGTCACTGTCTCTTGTATCGTATTAAATTTCCAAAAATGTGCACTCCACCCATTCCTTTCTCTATCTCGCTCCACTCTGGTTACTTCGTCATGAAACTCAAGCAGGCTCGTGGGACGGAATTTCCTAACTCAGAGACGGTGGTGCTTGTTGTTTGTGAAGCCGGTCTTTCCAGGTGCTCTGCTACTCCTCTGATTATTTTCTTTATTGCCTTACATTTCTTTTTCGTGTCAATGACTCTGGCCTGTAGTTGAACGCAATCTGTCTGTCCATTTTCTTGAATACTGTGACTGCACTTGCTGTCTTTCGTACCTCTGGCAGTGCCCCTATATCAGGTGCCTCGTACTAGATATTAGCTATCAGAGCACATAGCGCTTCTGCACCCTTTTTCAAATCCCATGGATATATATGGTCTGGGCCAATTGCTGTAGAAATATTTTGCTCATTCAGTAGTTTCTTCATATTTTCTTCAGAATGTATTGAGTCCAGTGCTCGCTGATGCACTCTTCTCTTTCACTCTCTAATAATGTCCCTATTTCCTGAGGGAAAATCTTCCTAATTAATATTTTGTTAAGCTCTTCGGAGACGTCTTGGTCGTTAATTGTGAGTTCTTTATTTTTATTACCTGATTTTTTAATGTTTATTTTCTGATGTGATTGCATAGCAACTTCAGTTTAGATTTGACTAACGAGTTTACTTAATTCTTAATATGTCTCTCAGTATTTTTGTGTGTGTGTGTGTATTACAACCCAGGAGTCCTAAAGGCCTGTTATCCTGGGTGTAAAGGGAGCAAAATAAACACAGTAGAAAAACTTTTGACATGTATTATCCTTCACCAATTTAGAACAGAAGTATGTACACTATATACACTATGTACAACAATAGATATTAGTGCACTCCACGGTTAGCAAGGCAGAATAGAAGCCACTAGAGAGTTGACTATGCTTCAACCAGCTCTAGAATGGGAATGACAAGGGCAGGCAGGTGTGTGGTACCCACAACACCTCTGCGATTGCCAAAACCATCTTCTCATTGGCTGGAACCTGGGTACTGATTGAACGACGAGGCCCCATCATCAACCCTTAGTACCTGGTTCGCTGGTTGGGGGAAGATAGCCTTTCAATGAGGGTGTGTACATGCGCCAAATAAAGGTTACGTACTCTTTGCATGCCACAGTGTGTGTGTGTCAATAGACACTATGTCTTTTTATTATTATTATTATTATTATTATTATTATTATTATTATTATTATTACAGTAAAATAATAATATTAATAATAATAATAATAATAATAATAATAATAATAATGTAACAATAATAATTATGCAATAATACTACTAATAATAAAAATAGCAATAATAATAATAATAATAATAATAATAATAATAATAATAATAATAATAATAATAATAATGTAATAATAATAATAAACTTCATATTTATATATTTTTTATTCTGTAAGATGGAGAAAATGGGTTGCGATATTTTCAGTAATTACCTGAACGTGTTCAAAATATGATCATATCTTTCTAACTTTTGTTGTGTTTTGGGGGGGGGGGGCAGGGACTGGAGGAGGTTTGGTATAGACGTGTGTGTTGTGAGGGGATGGGGGGGAAGGGGCTTGTGATGGTGGACTGTGAGGTTGAGTGTGGGTGGGCGTGGGTTGAGTGTGGGTAGATTTTATTTGGGAAGGGAGTAAGGATTTATTATTTTCTTTTATTAATACATCTGCCGTTTCCCACCAAGGCAGGGTGGCCCGAAAAAGAAAAACTTTCATCATCATTCACTCCTTCACTGTCTTGCCAGAGGCATGCTTACACTACAGTTATGAAACTGCAACATTAACACTCCTCCTTCAGAGTGCAGACACTGAACTTCCCATTTCTAGGACTCAAGTCCGGCCTGCCAGTTTTCCCGAATCCCTTCATAAATGTTACCTTACACTCCAGCAGCACATCAAGTCCTAAAAACCATTTGTCTCCATTCTCTCCTGTCTAACATGCTCACACAGGCTTGCTGAAAGTCCAAGCCCCTCGCAAACAAAACCTCCTTTACCCCATCCTTCCAACCTTTCCTAGGCCGACCTTTACCCCGCCTTCCCTCCACTACAAATTTATACGCTCTCAAAGTCATTCTATTTTGTTCCACCCTCTCTACATGTCCAAACCACCTCAAGAACCCCTCCTCAGCCCTCTGGATAATAGTTTTGATAATCCCACACCTCCTCCTAATCTCCAAACTATGGATTCTCTGCATTATATTCACACCACACATTGCCCTCAGACATGACATCTCCACTGCCTCCAGCCTCCTCCTTGTTGCAACATTCATAACCCATGCCTCTCACCCATACAAGAGCGTTGGTATAAGTATACTTTTATACATTCTCGTCTTTGCTTTCATGGATAAAGTTCTTTGTCTCCACAGACTCCTCAGTGCACCACTCACCTTTTTCCCCTCGGCAATTTTAGGATTCATCTCATCCTTCATATACCCATCTGCTGACACGTCTACTCCCAGATATCTGAATACATTCCCCTCCTTCATACTCTCTCCCTCCAATCTGATATCCAGTCTTTCGTTACCTAATTTTTTTGGTTATCTTCATCACCTTACTCTTTCCTATACTCACTTTTAACTTCCTTCTTTTACATACCCTACCAAACTAATCTACCAACCTCTGCAACTTCTCTTTAGAATCTCCCAAAATCACAGTGTCATCAGCAAAGAGCAACTGTGACAACTTCCACTTTGTGATAGATTCTTTATCTTTTAATCCCACACCTCTTGTCAACACCCGAGCATTCACTTCTCTTTAAGCCCCATCTATAAATATATTGAACAACCATGGTGACATCACACATCCTTCTCTAAGGCCTACTTTTACTGGGAAATAATTTCCCTCTCTCCTACATACTCTAACCTTAGCCTCACTGTCCTCCTGAAAACTTATCACCGCTTTCAGTAACCTACCTCCTATTCCATACATATGCAACATCTGCCACATTGCCCCCTTATCCACCCTACCATATGTCTTTTCGAAATCCATAAATGCCACAAAAACCTCTTTACCCTTATCTAAATACTGTTCACCTATGTGCTTCACTGTAAACACTTGGTCTACACACCCCCTACCTTTCCTAAAGCCTCCTTGTTCATCTGCTATCCTGCTCTCCGTCTTACTCATAATTCTATCAATAATAACTCTACCATACACTTTACCAGGTATACTCAACAGACTCCCCTATAATTTTTACACTCCATTTTGTCCCCTTTGCCTTTATAGAAAGGAACTCTGCATGCTCTTTGCCAATCCCTAGGTTCCTGACCCTCTTCCATACATTTATTAAATAAAAACACTAACCACTTCAAAACTATATATCCACCTGCTTTTAACATTTGTATCTTTATTCCATCAATCCCAGCTGCCTTACCCCCTTTCATTCTACCCACTGCCTCACGAACTTCCCCCACACTCACAACTGGTTCTTCCTCACTCCTATAAGATGTTATATCTCCTTGCCCTATACACGAAATCACAGCTTCCCTATCTTCCTCAACATTTAACAATTCCTCAAAATATTCCTTCCAGTTTCCCGATACCTCTAATTCTCCATTTAATAACTCTCCTCTCCTATTTTTAACTAACAAATCTATTCTCTCTCTATAATTATATAGAAGATAACTTTTTTGCAGCGAAGCCCAAAGTTCAGCAGTCTTAGCAGCAGTGCCAGCAGCTACAGTAGTAGCTGCATCATGATCATCATCATGATCATGATCATCATCATCAGCAGCAGCAGCAACAGCAGCAGCAGCAACAGCAGCAACAACAAAAATAAATTCATGTCACCCTGATATTGGTAACAAGTCAACATTCTGCGAGTTAATAAACGTACTGTAATTTAATAAATACGCGAGTAACATGGGCGGCCATGACCGTGGCATCTCGCAGACCAAGACGAATAGTACTACATAGTCAAGGACCCCTGGATCAAGACCCTAGATCAAGGACCATGGATCAAGGACCCTAGATCAAGACCCTGAATCATTACCCTAGATCAGGGACCCTAAATCAAGGATCCTGAGTCAAGGACCCTGGCGTCCCTTGCAAAAGTAAGCACGAAGGAAAAAAATCAAGGTTATTCTAGCCAATCTATCAGTTCTCGCCCGCGCTGATAATTAATGCTCAAAAACCTTTATGTATTTTCCTATAATATATTAAAAATTGGTCAACGAATTTAGGTCAGCATAAATTTATTAATATTTAGCATAAATAAATTATATTCGTTTCGTGTTCAGTCTGACTTTCACGTATTTGCATCTAGTAATTTATGCTTGACTTCTGTGATCAGACGATGCTTGCTAAAGAAGTTAAGTGTATGCTGTACAGTGTATACACATCAGGAGGTGTATATCTCTGTGTAAATTATACGAGAGGTTTGTATATTTTCGTTTATATATTGCGAGAGATGTTTGGATCTTACCGTGTATATACAGCGAGAAATGAGTATCGCTCTGCGTAGATACACCACAGAGTATATACATAGTTTTGTGTATATCCCTGTGTATCTTCACTAAGAGGCAGATATCACTTCGTTTACATACAGTACATATACAGTTTACTTTTATCTCTCTCTTAGGGATTGAAGTATCCCTGATATTAGTGTGTGGTGGATGACAACTTTAGTGAATTATATATATCTGAGAACCCTTAAGATACTCTCTCGGGGATACCTAATAATTCTTCTAGAATTAATGGCTACAGAAGACTGCAGTCTAAACATGTAGAGAAAGCGGTGAGACTTTAATCGTTAGTCGTAATAATGGCATTTGTAAAATATATGTAATATATATATATATATATATATATATATATATATATATATATATATATATATATATATATATATATATATATATATATATATATATATATATATATATATACAAATATATATATATATATATATATATATATATATATATATATATATATATATATATATATATATATATATATATATATATATATATATATATATATATATATATATATATATATATATATATATATATATATATATATATATATATATGTATATTTATTTATTTTAACAAGTCGGCCGTCTCCCACCGAGGCAGGGTGACCCAAAAAGAAAGAAAATCCACAAAAAGAAAATACTTTCATCATCATTCAACACTTTCACATCACTCACACATAATCACTGTTTTATATCAATAACAACACTGCGACTAGCCAGGGAATCGAACCCGTGTTGTTTTAGCCCGTCTCATGGTGAGCGAAAATTCACGACGCTCTAACCCACTGGACCATACTGTCCTATAAAGATCACGCACCCAGCAGAGCTAGGTGTTGTACCGTGATCCGAGGACATACGATGGTGTGGGTGCCTCAGAGCTAATTTCATTCTAGTCCCCGTTTGGTGTACTAGCTTCCGCAAGCAGTATATATAGTATTGTAACCACGAACAAGTGGTATTTAATCAATAACAACACTACGACTAGACGGGGGATCGAACCCATGTTGTTTTAGCCTGCCTCATGGTGAGCGAAAATTCACGACGCTTTAACCCACTGGCACTTACAATCCTACAAAGATCACTCACCCAGCAGAGCTAGGTGTTGTACCGTGATCCGAGGAAATACGATGGTGTGGGTGCCTCAGAGCTAATTTCATTCTAGTCCCCGTTTGGTGTAGTAGCTTCCACAAGCAGTATATATAGTATCGTAACGACGAACAAGTGGTATTTTATCAATAACAACACGAACAAGTGGTATTTAATAAATATCACTTGTTCGTGGTTACAATACTGTGCCTACTGCTGATAAATTAGAGACATGTGCAACACTTGGGTATCTTTACTGAGGAAACATTTCGCCACACAGTGGCTTCATCAGTCCATACAAAGGAGAATGGTGAAGAACAGGAGTTTGAGGTAATCAGTCCCTCAGCATTGAGTCTATGTAGTCAGTCCATCAATCTTGAAAAGAATACAACATATGTGCGAAGAAGTGGCTTATATACCGTAGGCAGGAGAGGTGCAGCAGTCGTAGGTGGTGTCACATTTGTCCAATGTGGAAGTAGGTCATGCCCAAGGGTTAGGAAAGTGAAGAATTCTCCACTGACTCAAGGCTGAGGGACTGATTACCTCAAACTCCTCCTGTTCTTCACCATCCTACTTTGTATGGAATGATGAAGCCTGTGCGTGGTAAACCGTTTCCTCAGTAAAGATACCCAAGTGTTGCACATGTGTCTAATTTATCAACTTGTCGGTTCTCTGAACCATTTAGCTATATATACTGCTTGTGGAAGCTAGTACACCAAACAGGGAGTAGAATGAAATTAGCTCTGAGGCAACCACACCTTCGTATGTCCTCGGATCACGGTCCATATTTTCATAGCATAATTATTGAAGTTCTGCTGAAGTAGTGTCGACTGCTTGTGTCAAGGGCTGTACTGTCGTAGAGTTGCGATACCTACCGTAGGTGCAGGAAGGTTGTGCAGGCGGTGTTATGATTTACCTATCTGCTACAGT